>NC_039362.1:183745697-183750885 GCF_003573695.1 Papaver somniferum | reverse complement strand
TTTTTTTTTTTTTTTTTTTTTTGTCTTTGCTTCTTTTATTGCCTCATTTTTACATAATATACCAAATATATTTTTGCATAGACACACTTTAGGCCGAACTATCAAGTAAGTACCCCTTCAGTTTCTAAAATAGGCTTTTTTGCTTTGCATAAAGATTAAGAAACCCGATCATTAGAGCCTTTTTTTCATACTTTTTTCTAATTAGTCCTTGATTTTATTCATTTTATATCGGAGAAAAAGGGAGAGAGAATCGGCCACCTTTTATATTAATAGAGAAAGAAGTGGTCCCTTTATGGATAAATTAGTCAATTCTTAACATTTAACTTTTCATTTAAATTAGCCAAAAAAAAAATTTGACATTTCCAAATAAGGAAACCTGTCTATTTTTTGGAAATTTGACATTTCCAAATAAATTGAATAAATGTCATTCATATGTTTCAATAATTAGTTATGATGGTGTTATATAAAAAATGCTGGAGCAGACAAAAAATCCATGATGATCCAAGGATAAGCTGGGTATCGAAATCCGGTTTTGTACAAAACCCAGATTCCAAATGACAAATTCAATCATACTATACCTCTTATAGCTTAACTATTCCGAGGCATAAAAATTAACTGCAACTACTACTGTTTTTTTTCTTTTAAGAAACCGTAACTACCAATGTACCATCGAAAGAATTCTAAACCATCAGTTTCCGACCCTTTTGGAGTTATTTTCTACCTACATTTCCTCTTAATCTTCTTTAAATACTTCTTTGATTTTCTCATTTTTCCTGTCAACATTAATAATCAGTGCTAACAAAAAAAAAATCATGGTAAGAAGAGCTTAATTTTATATCCAGTTGCAAGATAATCTTATGATCATTTAAAGTTCACAATTTTCTTAATCATGCAAATTGATATGTCTTCCGCTTCCGCATTTGTGAATTTACAGGGAACTTTCAGCAATCTTTTCGTTTTGGGGGTTGTTATTTCAACCCATTTACACGTCGTAGCAGCGCAAGGAGTTTTCGACGTTACGGATCCGAAATATGGAGCAGTTGGTGATGGAAAAAAAGACGATACTCAGGTAAGTAATTCATCTTTTATTTTCTGATCGAAGAATTTATGATAATAATAATATAAATGATTATTTGATAATCCAGGCATTTACGAAAGCGTGGGCTGATGCATGCGCAGCAACAGCAGGGATACCAAAATTGGTTGTTCCTAAAGGAAAGACATTTTACGTTGGACCAACTTCATTTATGGGTCCTTGCAAGGCCAAAAATGTCACCTTTGAGGTATGTAAAGAATGTTTAGTAGTGCATGGGACGAGATCAATGAGCTAATTCTTCTTATTATTATTTATTTGTTCTTTGTTTCGTCAAGCTTGGTGGAACAATTGTTGGACCCCAAAATCCCTCAGCATGGGATACTGCCAAGGGTGGTTCAGGAACATGGATCGTATTCAATGGTGTGACTGGTCTCCTAGTAAATGGAGGTGGTGTTTTTGATGGACGTGGTCAGGGATGGTGGGAGAAGTCCTGCCATCAAAATAGACATCTAAACGCACCAGGATGCACCAAGATACAACCAGCTGTAAGTACTTCCATCGTTATATATATATATCAGACAGAATTTTCAGTTTTTTTTCCCATAGAAGTTAATAATGCGCACTACACATCTCCTGGGATTGCAGGCAGTAAACTTCTGGGGGACAAACGGTGGTGCATTTAGAGACATCACGGTTACAAACAGTCCGATGTTTCACGTAACTCTCTTGAAACTAGAGGGTTTTGAAGTCTATAATGTCAAGATTAACTCCCCTGAAGATAGTCCCAATACCGATGGTATTCACACCCAGGATGTCAAACAGGTCACCATTGCTGACAGCCAGTTTAGGGGCGGTACGTACACATACATAGTTGTGGATTCTTGGGATGCATATAAAAATGTCACAAATTTTTTGTTTTCCAAAGACTTATAAACAACTTTTATCAGGTGATGACTGCGTCTCAATTGGAGACCGAAGTTCATTTGTCTATGTCCGCAACTGTCACTGCGGACCTGGACACGGAGTAAGGTTAGTATGAGTATCCAAAAAAAAATCTAGACATACGTAGTTAAGAAATTATGAAAAAACGAAATCAATAATGAGATATACGTACGGTTGCCATATGTGCATATGCAGTATTGGAAGCTTAGGTAAGAGTGGAAAAAATGCGGACGTAGAGGAGATCCATGTTGAGAGAATTGAATTTGTCGGGACCATGTTCGGTGCTAGAATCAAGACTTACAAGGTATCCTTCATTTTTCTCAATATTTCTTTGTTGTGGCCTCTTTGATTAAAAATCTGACTTCTGTTTATAACTACTCTTGGTTCTTTAGGGTGGAAAAGGCTATTGCCGAAAGATTTCATATAAGAACAGCAATTTCACTAATGTGATGAATCCTATATTCATCGATCAATTCTACCTTGATGTAGGAGTGAGTGATACACCTAATGCGGTATGTAAAAATTCGAACGAACTGCTAGCTATTCTCTTGAGAAATTACTTTTATTCCGGTGGCATTTAATGGAATTCTTGCTTGTATAGGTGAGCGCTGTGAGTATCAGCGACGTAACTTTCGAAGGTTTAACGGGAACAACCGACGTAAAAGTACCAGCAGCTATCACTTTGAAATGTAGTGAGGCGGTTCCTTGCACCGGTATTAAAATGAACAACATCAACTTAACACCCGCAGTACCTGGGACAAAGCTTACTACTAATTGTTCTAATGCCAAAGGAGCCATTCTTGGAAAAGTTGAACCAGCCGTAACTGGTCTGATTAGTTCAGCATAAGGATGCATGTGCAGCTCAATATCGCGCATTAAAGTCTGGCTAAGAGTGTCAACAAATTAAATAATTTGGTCCAACCTTCGAGTACTTCGAAGTCTTGGTATAATTAATCATTGATCGTATTTGATTATGACAAATTAAGTTTGTTTTTCCCCTGTAATCTTCTTCGATCTCAATCAATTTTGACAAACGGAAATGAATTAATTAAATTTATATATATTTAACTTCTTCTTCAATCCTTTATATATCATACAATGTCTATTCGTATGTCACCACATTTCTATATCATTGTTTATTTAATCGCATTTTATAACACTAATTAATTTTATGTATTTCGTTATCAATATCTAATTAGGATTACTATATGATTATGTTATGGTTTCAAACCAGAAGTGCCAAGTTCAACGGAACGGATAAGAATCCCTTCAAATTCAAATTCAAATTTTGAATAATCACAATATTCAAGCTAGAATGTTCTTCTTCTCTAGAATTGAAAACAAAGTGTTACATCATTCATTATCTAGACTTCTCATCTCTGCTCAACTTTTCAGATAAAACCCACTAACAAAAGTAACATGACCCTCGTGAATCACAAGACTCCTGACCCGTGTTTAAATCACTATCCATGCACCAAAAGTATTTGAATCCCTTGGCATTCAAATTTTTATGTTCAGAGTCTTCAGACAGCAATGGTGGAGTTGAGCCAGTTATTAACCGGCTTCCAAAGCCTATTAGAATTTCTTTTCACACGAATTTGATGGACTTCGTTTTTTACTTGTTGTTACAGCGCGTTTGGATAAGCATCCAGGAATAATTTTTTGTTTGGAAATAACTTTTTGATTTCAAGAATTCCAAAAAACAAGAAGTCTGGTAAAGAATTCCAAAACGACTTCTAAAAATCGAAAAGTTAACTTTTTGTGAAGCAAAATACTTCTGCTTCTGGTATCCAAACACGCTATTAGTCTCTACATTATGATTTTCTCCACCTCTACTTATCTTATCGTCTTCTACCAACCCTAGAATAAAGACATCACTAAGAGGGTGTTGGGATACCAGATTCAGAAGTGTTTTTGCTTCTCTAAAACAAGAGTAATCTCAAAAATCATAAACACAAATTTTTTGTTTCACAAAAAATATATTTTTTCACTTCTAAAAGTAATTTTGAAGCGCGTTTGGATACCAGAAGTGCTTCTGCTTCTCCAGAAATCATCCCGTTTCACTAAAAATTGACTTTCTAGAAATCATCTTAAAATTGTCTACACGAGAATTTTTCGCTTCGGGAAGTCAAAAAATAAGTTATGGGTGAGTATCCAAGCAGCCTGTCAACCTGATTTCCAACTTTCTTACCAGTAAAAGTCGTAAAAAAAAAAACCGTACATTCCTTTGGGATCCATGGATCATCACCAGTTCGCCTAAAAGGTTTAACAACCCCTTGAATTAGGACTTTTGTCTTAGACTCCCAGGGGTGTTTGAATTCTCTATCTGTCCAGATTCACTCGATAGTCAATCCTATGAATAATCCCAACCTTTTTTCTTCCTCTATTTTGATCAAACAGATCAACAATTGGCTCCTGCTGCTTTCTTGGTAGTTTCACTTTGACCCGTAATCAGAAATGAGAATGTTCCACTTTACTTCACCTGACCTCCCATCATCCTCATCTTTTGACCGTTGATCATTATACATCTCTAAGCTATACTAACGGTTTTGATCTAAGGATGACAAATAAGGTTGACTATTATGGTGAAAAAATGTACTTTTCTCCCTCCATAAATGAAAAGGAATTTCATTTTCCTTTTTTCAAAATATATTTTTTCTTCTTCTCATAATGTCTGTGACTGTTATAGTAATTCAAACATTCAATCGTCAGCCACCTCTAATGGCGACTCTAGTCAACATAGTACGACACAGTCAAAATCAAAATCTCAATTATTCTTCTTATCCACCTTTTAAATCAACTACTCCATCAAACTTCCATCTACTTTTTCTATTTTATCATCAATTTTTCATATCCTGATTTGATTTGTTGATTTTTCTGATATTATTATTATTATTATTATTTCTAATGGAGGAAGAAGAACAACCAATTGAGATCAGAGCTTTGAAATCATTAGGTTTAGGGTTCGATTTAACATCTGATTTTAGATTAAAGTTTGCTAAAAAAGGAAACAAAGGTGAAGATGATGGTATTGGTAGGTTGATTGTGCTTGATGAAGAAGATCAAAGAGATGTTGTTCTTCCTGGTGGTAAAATTATATCTGGTGTATCTAGAGATATTAAATGTGATAAAGGAGATCGTATTAGGTTTAAATCAGATGTGGTTGAGTTTAATCAGGTAAATAAATTACTTCTTTCTTCATGTTTTTTT
>NC_039362.1:183726193-183745569 GCF_003573695.1 Papaver somniferum | reverse complement strand
TTTTTTTTTTTTTTTTTTTGCTCATTTTTTTTTGTTATTTGATTAGATTGAATTTTTTGCATATTGTGGTATATATTAGGATCATGTTGTTAGTAAATTTTGATTTATTTGAACTCAATAAAGTCAGTTCTGGAAATTTAGATGACTTTGTATACATTTAATGAGGGGAAAACAATAGAGTACTTGCAATTGGGCTGGAGTCAGCTTTCTGTGGAAATGGAAATGGGCATGGGACAGTTGAAGATTATAGTTAACGCTCCTTGGATTTACCCATGAGATATCTTATCCCTCAGTCACGGCCTACGCTCAGGAGGTCCTGCAGTTTTTGATCAATTGTTAAAGTGGCTGTTATGCTTCACTCATTTGTCTGTGGTATTGTTAGTTTCTGCAAATGCACCCTGTCTGCGCGGCTGATAGTTTAACTGATACTTTGTTTTGGCCAATACGTATCAGAAATTTTAGGCCACTAAACCAAAACAATTGCACATGGCATGTCATTGTAAATATCATGCAATGTTATTTGTTTCATTTAGTACAGGTTTTGATTGTTCAGTTGGTCTTTTTTTCCCTTTTATTCCCCTTGGTCTATTCAGCTTACAAGCTTATTAATCTAGTTTGTGTTTGATATCTGATATGCGTTCTAGCTTGTGGTCCACATTAAAAAGCCTACTAGTTCCTTACTGCTGTTTTTGTTGGCAGATGTCAGAGTTACTTAATCAGAAGTCTACAGTGCAAGGAAAAATCCCTTCAGGGTATTTTAATTCTATTTTTGATTTTAGTGGTCTCTGGATGGCTGATGCCACAGACACTAAATATCTTGCCTTTGATGGTTACTTCATCTCACTGTACTATTTGCACCTAACGACATCTCCACTGGTTCTCCAAGAGAGAATAAAGAAGGCTGTTCCTTCTAACTGGGATCCTGCATCTCTCTCCAGGTAGTTACTATTCTCACATTTTACTCTTTATACATTGAGTCGATGCTTCTGTCATTACCATGGGTCAGGAAGAAAGCTTTTTGAGCTGTTTCTTTTTTTTAGAAAGATTTTTGTCTAACGGTCTAGCAGTTCAACATTGAACAGCTGAATCTGTTCATTTAACCAGTCTTAATTGCAAACATTCTTTATTACATGTAGGATTTAATTTGATTGACAATTTAGCAGCCTAATTTTACCTTATCTTTAGCCATTGCTTATTCAAAGGGATCACAGATAGCTTTAAGAAAATATTGCAAAAGTATCAATACTATTCTTTGTTAATATTGCTTTAGTTAACAGGTTCATCCGTACATTTGGGACTCACATAATTGTGGGATTGGCTATTGGAGGTCAAGATGTAGTGTGTGTCAGACAGAAACATTCTTCCTCAATTCCTCCTGCGGATCTTAAACAACATCTGGAAGACCTTGGAGATTCTTGGTTTTCAGACGCTGGAAGCACCTCTCCATTCCGAAGAACTGGAGATGCAAAAAGAAAGGTAATTTCTTAACTGTAATCTGTAATCTTTTTCTTCTTTCTTTCCCATGCATGATGAAAATTGATGCATGCTGTCCCTCCGTCCAGGTTCCGGAGGTGTTCCAGCGAGTTCTGCAGTCGAATAGGATGCAATTGAACAGAATCACAGAAACATCAAGCAAGGATGTAAGTCCAGATGCACCTAGCAAATTCTTGCAGGCTTATGGAAATGGGTTTAGCTTATTTTAGTGAATTAACTACAGGGACTCACTGTTGTTTGCTCAAAAAGAGGAGGGGATGCTTATTTACATACTCATCACAAGTGGCTCCAAACAGTGGCATCAAATCCTGACGCTATACTCTTTAAATTTGTACCTATTACGTCTCTTCTTTCTGGTATACCAGGCAGTGGTTATCTTAGTCATGCGATTAACTTGTACCTCCGCTGTAAGTTCTTTACTGTGGATTTTAAACGAATTAAAGTTACTGTATGTCTATCTGTTCCTTCCATGCTTAAATTATATTCTCCTCGGACTCAATTGAGCTGCATGTTTATTTTTTTGACAATGCAAACCGATTCAAACTAGTATTCTCCTCTACCACTTGCAGCATGACTCATTTTCTGGATGTATCAATCTCTGAATGTTCATTTGTTTTCATGAGAAGTGCATTGTGTCTTCTTTTCTCTTTTGGCTATTAATATTCTAAATCATATTTGGCATTAGACAAACCTGATCCAAAGGATTTGCAATACTTCCTGGAGTTCCAAGTTCCAAGGCAGTGGGCACCTATGTTTAATGAGCTGCCTCTTGGGCACCAAAGGAGGGCCTCTTGTCCTTCTTTGCAGTTCAGTTTCATGGGATCAAAGCTTCATGTCAACTCTACGCAGGTACACTCTACTTATTCTTGGATTTATCTTATTTTAACCAAAATACTCTTGGTTGTGCTGTATCTGCTGTCTAAAACGATCCTGGTTGTTTAGTTGTGTTTTACTTAAGCGAGGTCTTATGAAGAGTTCCAAACAAAGTTTAGACTTGAATAGAAGATCCAAAAACAATAGATTAGAAAAGGTGAACTAGGATATAGTAGTTTTTGGGTATGTCATTTCGTTTATTCATAGAACACTGAGAGATTAGTAGAAGACTGTCGTAGCGCGACCTTAACATGCTTGTATATCCTGGCTCAGAGCTTGCTTTATATTAACCTACCTGTCTTAGCGCGGCACCTGAAACCCATAATAATTGTTCTGAAACAAAAGAATGTTAATACTTGTACAAATACTGAGGTTAACATTATGTAAAATTGTTATGTTTTGAGCATATTATTTAACAAGGGGTTAGCAGAGCTAGATTGGTGAAAACAGGCTTAATCATATAGGTAAGAGTTAGGTTGATTCATCTTAACCTGTTTACATTATCTCCTAGCCAATGCATATAAGAAAAAAGGATCAAATTGTAATTAATTTACTCCATATTTCAAAAAAATGGTTAAACCGACAGAACTTAAGGTTTTATAAAGGTGCCCTTCTAAATCCTGCTCCCGTAGATAAAGCTTTAAGTACAATACCGTTTTGTTAGTAAAAATAGTATTAATTTATTTTTTGTTAAACTGATGCTTTTAGCAAGCTTCAGAAGGCAGGGCAGGCTATTCTAAACTGGTTTTAGCATGCTTCATAAAGCAGGCTGTTAATATTTGAAGCTTTCTTAAGCATTGATGCCATCATAATAAAAGAGGGAGGTTCCATTGACATTGTTAAATTGACACTATCGACATCTTTCATGCTGAAGTTTTTTTAATATTCAAGTGAATATAGTCGGAAGCTAACTGTTCATATTTAACAATCTTCTTGATGTGGTACACTCTCACAAAAAATTAGTGCATTTCATGACATTTACCCTAACTATTTACCAGTTTGAAACTCAACTGTTCATTAGCAACAATTGAAATCAAAACCAGTAGATGATGGATACATACTACGAAATGCACTAATTATTGGTGGGAGTGGAGTGCATAGTGAGAAGAGCATCATACCAAAAGAATTAGATTCTAACTAGTCTTTATTTGAACCGCATAAAAAAAGACTAGGATCGAATGTGTAAGATAGTGTCAATGTAACAATGTCAACGGAACCTCTTTCGTATGTAAAGTATCATCGCATGATAAGCAAAGCATATATATGACTTCTGGAGCCTCACTAGGATCAATGTAGCTATTACTAGTTTAGATTTTTGTAATTACATTACCTGGTAGGATCTTAGCAGACCACAATCATTTATATTTTGGTTAAGAGCAGAATTAATAAATTTTTGGTGTCAATTCTAGGTCTCAAGTGGTAGGACTCCTGTGGTAGGTCTTCGTCTTTACCTAGAAGGGAAAACATGCAACCGCTTGGCCATTCATGTACAGCACCTCTCGAACCTTCCAAGGTTGCTTGAATCTTCATGGGCTGGCCCCACTACGCTGAAACAATGTCAATGGCGAGGGTCTGATGATACCAGTGTCCCATACTTAGAACCAATAAAATGGAAAAGATACTCCAACATTTGCACATCAGTCGTGAAACATGATCCAGGTTGGTTGCATGGAGAATCACCGGGTGTATTCATTGTCACTGGAGCTCAACTCATGACCAAGGGGAATTGGCCAAAACACATTCTTCATCTTCGTTTACTCTACACACACATCCCTGGTTTCAGCATCCAAAAAACAGAATGGGCAGTTGCACCAGCATCTTCACAAAAATCAAGTTTCCTGGCCAATTTCAGCACAACTTTCTCGACTTCAGGTCCTTCAAAGGCAGCTCCTGTGGTAGCTATAAATTCCGGAGTGTATTCTGATGGCCCTCCAAGACCAGTTCACTCTCAAAAGCTTCTTAAATACGTTGAGACGTCAGAGGTAGTCCGGGGGCCACACGATATTCCCGGTCACTGGATGGTAATTGCTGCTAAGCTAATTACAGAAGGTAGCAAGATTGGTTTACTTGTAAAATTTGCGTTGCTTGATTACTCCAGTCCCACGAGTGAATAGAAGAAAGTTTGATCCACATTGGATCTCACCTAAGTCTCCCCATCTATCCTCCTGAAGAGAAGTTTGTTTCAAACTCCGGTTCAAAGAATACCTCATGCTAAAGTAATGCAAGTATTATAATGGATCAGTAATTCTTAAAAGTTTTTCGACCAACTCTATTTTTGTCGCTGGGGATAGTTACTATAAAGCTTTAGAAGTAAGAACAGTGTACAGAAATCTCAAGTCCTCCCCCATTTTTTTTTTCTCATTAAAATTAATCCATATGTAAATTGAGAAGTTATAGAGTTTGGTTGGTGGTTTCAAATAATATATTTTCATTTAAGCTTATTATGGTTATATCATCTGAGTATCAATTCCACTAGACAACTCTGAAACCTGAACATGACACATGACATGGGTATATTCATATCCTGGACTTCTTATACATGTAAGATGAAAACATCAACTTCATTCAAAGAAATTATCAGAAAAAAAACCATCCAACGGTCATCTGGATTGGATTCCTTGAATCAACCACTATTTTGTACACCTACAGGCTGCTGTTCCCTCTGTTAGCAGGTGGATATGCAAAATTTGACAAGTTTTGTCTGTTAAACCAATTTTTTTTTAACATTCTCCCACGCAGCCTTTAAAAAATGCCCACACGCATCTCGTGTGTAGCACTTGACAATCCACGAGTGCCATCCAAATTGATTTTCCCTACAAGATTCTGGACATACTTGCTCTATGAAACTTGACTTCTTTATATAAACAACCAAAGAAAAATACATTGAGAGAAAGAAAATATGGAGATCGTCACAGTATCACTTGTAGCAGTTGCGATCACTACTTTCTTATACTTAATTTTCAGAGATTCAAGTCCTAAAGGTTTGCCACCAGGTCCAAAACCATGGCCAATAGTTGGAAACCTTCTTCAACTTGGTGAGAAACCTCATTCTCAGTTTGCTCAGCTTGCTGAAACCTATGGTGATCTCTTTTCACTGAAACTAGGATCTGAAACAGTTGTTATAGCTTCAACCCCATTAGCAGCTAGTGAGATTCTAAAGACGCATGATCGCGTTCTCTCTGGTCGTTACGTGTTTCAAAGTTTCCGGGTAAAAGAACATGTGGAGAACTCTATTGTGTGGTCTGAATGTAATGATACATGGAAGAAATTGCGAAAAGTTTGTAGAACGGAACTTTTTACGCAGAAGATGATTGAAAGTCAAGCTGACATTAGAGAAAGTAAGGCTATGGAAATGGTGAAATATTTGAAGAAAAATGAAGGAAATGAAGTGAAAATTGTTGAAGTTGTATTTGGGACATTGGTGAATATATTTGGTAACTTGATATTTTCACAGAATATATTCAAGTTGGGTGATGAAAGTAGTGGAAGTGTAGAAATGAAAGAGCATCTATGGAGAATGCTGGAACTGGGGAACTCGACAAATCCAGCTGATTATTTTCCATTTTTGGGTAGATTTGATTTGTTTGGGCAAAGAAAAGATGTTGCTGATTGTCTGCAAGGGATTTATAGTGTTTGGGGTGCAATGCTCAAAGAAAGAAAAATACCCAAGCTGCATAACAACAGCAAGAAGAATGATTTTGTTGAGATTTTGCTCGATTCCGGACTCGATGACCAACAGATCAATGCCTTGCTCATGGTAAGCACAACTTTATCTATGTGCCTACCAATTATGCCTCGCAATATTCTACTGAAGAGGCATCTGCGATTCGTATTTTGTCTACTCGTAGACTGAATTGGTTATTTGACATCATTTCATGTTTCTTGGTCTTTCAGGAAATATTTGGTGCGGGAACAGAGACAAGTGCATCTACAATAGAATGGGCGTTATCTGAGCTCACAAAAAACCCTGACGTAACAGCCAATATGCGGTCGGAATTGTTATCTGTGGTAGGGAAGAGGCCGGTTAAGGAATCCGACATACCGAACATGCCATATCTTCAAGCTTTTGTTAAAGAAACTCTACGGCTTCATCCAGCAACTCCGCTGCTGCTCCCTCGCCGAGCACTTGAAACGTGCAAAGTTTTGAACTATATTATCCCGAAAGAGTGTCAAATTATGGTGAACGCCTGGGGTATTGGTAGGGATCCAAAAAGGTGGACTGATCCGTTGAAGTTTTCACCAGAGAGGTTCTTGAATTCGAGCATTGATTTCAAAGGGAACGACTTCGAGTTGATACCATTTGGTGCAGGGAGAAGGATATGTCCTGGTGTGCCCTTGGCAACTCAATTTATTAGTCTTATTGTGCCTACTTTGGTACAGAATTTTGATTGGGGATTACCAAAGGGAATGGATCCTAGCCAACTGATCATGGAAGAGAAATTTGGGTTGACACTGCAGAAGGAACCACCTTTGTATATTGTTCCTAAAACTCGGGATTAATCTCAACGAAGAAATCTTAAATTCATATGATTATCGCTACTTTATTCGGGTAAAAAAGAAAGAAACAAAAAATGTCTTTTAGTATGATGCAATTACCTTTTCACTAGATAACAAAAATTCTGGTATCATCTTTACAATGTTGAAATTACATTTCACTTTTCTGCTTGCTTACTACAAGGTTGTTGGTGACCATAGTTGTGCCCCGTATTTATAATTAGAATTCCATCATAATTAACCTGGCGTTTTTAGGGGCCACCCCAAAGGATTTAGGGGCCATCAATTTATACCCAGCCAAAGACTCTAGTTAAGGGGTATCCTATATGATATTGAAGTCACATAAATGCCCTTCTGGTAAAACTGTATAAAAACCAAATCAAAAACAATTCTACTCATTTCAACTCTTCTTCTTCTAGTTTCATATTATCTTCCGATTGTGGAAGAAAAAAAAAATTTCCTCGTTCAACCGAAACATCGCCGCGAATCGTAAAATCAAAATATCGTCGATTCGTTTATAAAACAATGGATAAGAGAAATGAAACCCACAGACCTAGAACCAAAAATGTTGCTCGGGGTATCGATCCAAACATTGGAATTTTAGCAAGAAATAAAGAAATTGTTACTGCAAATGAAGAAGAACGCGAAGAACGCGAAGAAGAAGTACCCGGCAATATAGTCGGTGGTGGCGATTCCGATAGTCAAACACTTCGTCAACTTCAAATGGCCCCAATTAGGTAAGAATCTATCATTTTTGGGGTTTATTTCGCTTTAATTCGTCGAATCGAGAAAAAAAAATTCTAGGGTTTTCGGTTATTTATCCAGATTCGGACGATATTCATGCTCATTTACTTCCGAATGTAGTCGTGTTCTTCATTTCTCAAGAACATCGACAGTATTCGGGAGAAAGATTTGATGATTATCTGCCGAATATTGGTGGCCATATCTTCCTGGATACAAACTGCTAATAATCGGTAGTTTAATGAATTTTTTAGCTACCGAATATATTTAAGTAGACACACAGTATTCGGAAGAACACTTACTACCGAATGTATATATTGAAAAAAATCTCAAAATTTCTGATATAGGAAAAATCCCATTTTGGGGCCAGTATTTATTCGGAAGACAATATAATGTTTTATACCTCCGATTGTGTAGGATAAAATTTTAGAGTTTCTGAACTCCAGTTGATGAATATTCGGTAGTAAACATGTTTAGTTATATTCCGATTGTTTTTTATTCGGAAACATTTGTGTCTTCTTACTTCCGAATTTGTACATTCGGGTTATAGTTGTGCACTTTGTCTTCCGATTGTGTAGGATGAAAAATTTACAGCTTCTGAACTCCAATTGATGTAAATTCGGTTGCAAATATGTTTAGTTAGCTTCCGATTGTTTTGTATTCGGAAACAATATGTGTCTTTTTACGTCCGAATGTGTTTATTCGGGTTATATTTCCATACTTTGTCTTCCGATTGTGTAGTTTGTAAATATTGTTCCTTTCTTTGTTGTTTAGACAAAGTCGAGAAGGGAGGAATAAAGTGACAGCTAGTGCTAGGAGGGAAAGGAGTGCCAAAGATAATTCAAGTGCTCAACAAAGCGAACAAGAACAAAGCAGTCAACAAGGAGTGCAACCAAGTGTTGAACAACAAGGCAGTGAACAAGGGGTGCGACCAAGTGTTGAACAAGCCGCTCAACAAAGTGCAGGACCAAGTGTTGAACCAGTTGATCCAGTGCCAAGAGTAGAAGAAGAAGGACAACCAAGTGGTACCCAAAAAGCCAAAAAAGGAAAAGATGTTGTAAGGAAGGATATTGCTAAGAAAGCATCACATCTTGTCCCTCAGCACTTGAAGAAGAAGGGTATTCCAGCAGGCACAATCCTTGAACTACCAGCGGATGGAGGAAAATTGCTATTTGGATACAAAGACTCATGGGCCAACCTTATACAACTTTTGGATCCTCTCCATGAAGTCGGTGACTATTCTTGGGGCACGGCATGCCTAGCATTCTTGATGGAAGAGTTAAGAAAGGCGTCGAGGCTAGGAACCTGCCAAGTTGTCGGGAACGTGGCTTTATTGCAGGTTTTTTCTTTAACTCTATAACTCACTCTATAGTTATTCGGTAGACAATACATATAATGCATATTCATAACTCCAAAGGACGCATATTTGGTAGGAATTGATCCATCTTATTTTCCGAATGTTTGTTATTCGGTGGCTAGGTACTTAGTTTTATTTCCGATTATATATAATCGGAAATATGTTTTTGATATTACTACCGAATATACAGGCCAGAAAAACTAGAGGTTACTGAACTCCAAATGACGCATATTCGGTAGGACATGATCCATCTAATTTTTCGAATGTTTGTTATTCGGTGGCTAGGTACTTAGTTTTATTTCCGATTATATATAATCGGAAATATGTGTTTGATATTACTACCGAATATACATGCCAGAAAAACTATAGGTTACTGAACTCCAAATGACGCATATTCGGTAGGAAATGATCCATATATATTTCCGAATGTTGGGTATTTGGTGGATAGCTACTCAGTTTTATTTCCGATTATATATAATCGGAAATTATGGTTGGAAATTACTACCGAATATACACAATCTATTTACTAAAACTTGGTTTCTTATGTATATAGGAATGGATCTATGACCACTTCCCTATCCTGAAGTTGGCCGGAGAGAACCCGGGGTGGTGCAAAGGTACTCCTAGAGGAACAAAGTATATATTTGAAGACAACCGTTCTAAGACAAAGGAGCAGCAGTTGATTCGCATGAGGGAGATTTTGGACCAATTGAAGGCCTCGGACGTGTGCTTTGATACATACAAGGAAGATCGAGTCAGTGGGCATATAAATGTTCGGTCGGACTTGTCCCTTTATTTTGGACCATTGTGGCACCCCACAGGATATGTGATGTATAACCCTCTAGGGTGATAACTAATTTAACTTCCGATTATTTCAAAGACAAAATTTGAAAAGTATAAGTTTTTCCAAATTCTAATTTTTGGGCCATCGTACATTCAGAATTTTACAAAAAACCTATCCTCCGAATATTACAAGTTCAAAACAAACCACGCCATGGCTCCAGGTGGTTCCAAGGGCCAATATTGAAGGTTAGACAGCCCATAATCGGAAGTTTTGGTAACTAATTTAACTTCCGATTATTTCAAAGACAAAATTTGAAAAGTATAAGTTTTTCCAAATTCTGATTTTTGGGCCATCGTACATTCGGAATTTTACAAAAAACCTATCATCCGAATATTACAAGTTCAAAACAAACCACGCCATGGCTCCAGGTGGTTCCAAGGGCCAATATTGAAGGTTCGACAGCCCATATTCGGAAGTTTTGGTAACTAATTTAACTTCCGATTATTTCAAAGACAAAATTTGAAAAGTATAAGTTTTTCCAAATTCTGATTTTTGGGCCATCGTACATTCGGAATTTTACAAAAAACCTATCCTACGAATATTACAAGTTCAAAACAAACCACGCCATGGCTCCAGGTGGTTCCAAGGGCCAATATTGAAGGTTAGACAACCCATATTCGGAAGATTTGGTAACTAAGTTAACTTCCGATTATTTCAAAGACAAAATTTGAAAAGTATAAGTTTTTCCAAATTCTAATTTTTGGGCCATCGTACATTCGGAATTTTACAAAAAACCTATCCTCCGAATATTACAAGTTCAAAAAAAACCACGCCATGGCTCCAGGTGGTTCCAAGGGCCAATATTGAAGGTTGGACAACCCATATTCGGAAGTTTTGGTAACTAATTTAACTTCCGATTATTTCAAAGACAAAATTTGAAAAGTATAAGTTTTTCCAAATTCTGATTTTTGGGCCATCGTACATTCGGAATTTTACAAAAAACCTATCCTCCGAATATTACAAGTTCAAAACAAACCACGCCATGGCTCCAGGTGGTTCCAAGGGCCAATATTGAAGGTTAGACATCCCATAATCGGAAGTTTTGGTAACTAATTTAACTTCCGATTATTTCAAAGACAAAATTTGAAAAGTATAAGTTTTTCCAAATTCTGATTTTTGGGCCATCGTACATTCGGAATTTTACAAAAAACCTATCCTCCGAATATTACAAGTTCAAAAAAAACCACGCCATGGCTCCAGGTGGTTCCAAGGGCCAATATTGAAGGTTGGACAACCCATATTCGGAAGTTTTTGTAACTAATTTAACTTCCGATTATTTCAAAGACAAAATTTGAAAAGTATAAGTTTTTCCAAATTCTGATTTTTGGGCCATCGTACATTCGGTATTTTACAAAAAACCTATCCTACGAATATTACAAGTTCAAAACAAACCACGCCATGGCTCCAGGTGGTTCCAAGGGCCAATATTGAAGGTTAGACAGCCCATATTCGGAAGTTTTGGTAACTAATTTAACTTCCGATTATTTCAAAGACAAAATTTGAAAAGTATAAGTTTTTCCAAATTCTGATTTTTGGGCCATCGTACATTCGGAATTTTACAAAAAACCTATCCTCCGAATATTACAAGTTCAAAACAAACCACGCCATTGCTCCAGGTGGTTCCAAGGGCCAATATTGAAGGTTAGACAACCCATAATCGGAAGTTTTGGTAACTAATTTAACTTCCGATTATTTCAAAGACAAAATTTGAAAAGTATAAGTTTTTCCAAATTCTGATTTTTGGGCCATCGTACATTCGGTATTTTACAAAAAACCTATCCTCCGAATATTACAAGTTCAAAACAAACCACGCCATGGCTCCAGGTGGTTCCAAGGGCCAATATTGAAGGTTAGACAGCCCATAATCGGAAGTTTTGGTAACTAATTTAACTTCCGATTATTTCAAAGACAAAATTTGAAATGTATAAGTTTTTCCAAATTCTGATTTTTGGGCCATCGTACATTCGGAATTTTACAAAAAACCTATCCTCCGAATATTACAAGTTCAAAACAAACCACGCCATTGCTCCAGGTGGTTCCAAGGGCCAATATTGAAGGTTAGACAACCCATAATCGGAAGTTTTGGTAACTAATTTAACTTCCGATTATTTCAAAGACAAAATTTGAAAAGTATAAGTTTTTCCAAATTCTGATTTTTGGGCCATCGTACATTCGGAATTTTACAAAAACCTATCCTCAGAATATTACAAGTTCAAAACAAACCACGCCATGGCTCCAGGTGGTTCCAAGGGCCAATATTGAAGGTTAGACAGCCCATATACGGAAGTTTTGGTAATTAATTTAACTTCCGATTATTTCAAAGACAAAATTTGAAAAGTATAAGTTTTTCCAAATTCTGATTTTTGGGCCATCGTACATTCGGAATTTTACAAAAAACCTATCCTCCGAATATTACAAGTTCAAAAAAAACCACGCCATGGCTCCAGGTGGTTCCAAGGGCCAATATTGAAGGTTGGACAACACATATTCGGAAGTTTTGGTAACTAATTTAACTTCCGATTATTTCAAAGACAAAATTTGAAAAGTATAAGTTTTTCCAAATTCTGATTTTTGGGCCATCGTACATTCGGAATTTTACAAAAAACCTATCCTCCGAATATTACAAGTTCAAAACAAACCACGCCATGGCTCCAGGTGGTTCCAAGGGCCAATATTGAAGGTTAGACATCCCATAATCGGAAGTTTTGGTAACTAATTTAACTTCCGATTATTTCAAAGACAAAATTTGAAAAGTATAAGTTTTTCCAAATTCTGATTTTTGGGCCATCGTACATTCGGAATTTTACAAAAAACCTATCCTCCGAATATTACAAGTTCAAAAAAAACCACGCCATGGCTCCAGGTGGTTCCAAGGGCCAATATTGAAGGTTGGACAACCCATATTCGGAAGTTTTTGTAACTAATTTAACTTCCGATTATTTCAAAGACAAAATTTGAAAAGTATAAGTTTTTCCAAATTCTGATTTTTGGGCCATCGTACATTCGGAATTTTACAAAAAACCTATCCTCCGAATATTACAAGTTCAAAACAAACCACGCCATGGCTCCAGGTGGTTCCAAGGGCCAATATTGAAGGTTAGACAGCCCATAATCGGAAGTTTTGGTAACTAAGTTAACTTCCGATTATTTCAAAGACAAAATTTGAAAAGTATAAGTTTTTCCAAATTCTGATTTTTGGGCCATCGTACATTCGGAATTTTACAAAAAACCTATCCTCCGAATATTACAAGTTCAAAACAAACCATGCCATGGCTCCAGGTGGTTCCAAGGGCCAATATTGAAGGTTAGACAACCCATATTCGGAAGTTTTGGTAACTAATTTAACTTCCGATTATTTCAAAGACAAAATTTGAAAAGTATAAGTTTTTCCAAATTCTGATTTTTGGGCCATCGTACATTCGGTATTTTACAAAAAACCTATCCTCCGAATATTACAAGTTCAAAACAAACCACGCCATGGCTCCAGGTGGTTCCAAGGGCCAATATTGAAGGTTAGACAGCCCATAATCGGAAGTTTTGGTAACTAATTTAACTTCCGATTATTTCAAAGACAAAATTTGAAAAGTATAAGTTTTTCCAAATTCTGATTTTTGGGCCATCGTACATTCGGTATTTTACAAAAAACCTATCCTCCGAATATTACAAGTTCAAAACAAACCACGCCATGGCTCCAGGTGGTTCCAAGGGCCAATATTGAAGGTTGGACAACCCATATTCGGAAGTTTTGGTAACTAATTTAACTTCCGATTATTTCAAAGACAAAATTTGAAAAGTATAAGTTTTTCCAAATTCTGATTTTTGGGCCATCGTACATTCGGAATTTTACAAAAAACCTATCCTCCGAATATTACAAGTTCAAAACAAACCACGCCATGGCTCCAGGTGGTTCCAAGGGCCAATATTGAAGGTTAGACAGCCCATAATCGGAAGTTTTGGTAACTAATTTAACTTCCGATTATTTCAAAGACAAAATTTGAAAAGTATAAGTTTTTCCAAATTCTGATTTTTGGGCCATCGTACATTCGGAATTTTACAAAAAACCTATCCTCTGAATATTACAAGTTCAAAAAAAACCACGCCATGGATCCAGGTGGTTCCAAGGGCCAATATTGAAGGTTGGACAACCCATATTCGGAAGTTTTGGTAACTAATTTAACTTCCGATTATTTCAAAGACAAAATTTGAAAAGTATAAGTTTTTCCAAATTCTGATTTTTGGGCCATCGTACATTCAGTATTTTACAAAAAACCTATCCTCCGAATATTACAAGTTCAAAACAAACCACGCCATGGCTCCAGGTGGTTCCAAGGGCCAATATTGAAGGTTAGACAGCCCATATTCGGAAGTTTTGGTAACTAATTTAACTTCCGATTATTTCAAAGACAAAATTTGAAAAGTATAAGTTTTTCCAAATTCTGATTTTTGGGCCATCGTACATTCGGAATTTTACAAAAAACCTATCCTCTGAATATTACAAGTTCAAAAAAAACCACGCCATGGATCCAGGTGGTTCCAAGGGCCAATATTGAAGGTTGGACAACCCATATTCGGAAGTTTTGGTAACTAATTTAACTTCCGATTATTTCAAAGACAAAATTTGAAAAGTATAAGTTTTTCCAAATTCTGATTTTTGGGCCATCGTACATTCGGAATTTTACAAAAAACCTATCCTACGAATATTACAAGTTCAAAACAAACCACGCCATGGCTCCAGGTGGTTCCAAGGGCCAATATTGAAGGTTAGACAACCCATAATCGGAAGTTTTGGTAACTAATTTAACTTCCGATTATTTCAAAGACAAAATTTGAAAAGTATAAGTTTTTCCAAATTCTGATTTTTGGGCCATCGTACATTCGGAACTTTACAAAAAAATTATCCTCCGAATATTACAAGTTCAAAACAAACCACGCCATGGCTCCAGGTGGTTCCAAGGGCCAATATTGAAGGTTAGACAGCCCATATTCGGAAGTTTTGGTAACTAATTTAACATCCGATTATTTCAAAGACAAAATTTGAAAAGTATAAGTTTTTCCAAATTCTGATTTTTGGGCCATCGTACATTCGGAATTTTACAAAAAACCTATCCTCCGAATATTACAAGTTCAAAACAAACCACGCCATGGCTCCAGGTGGTTCCAAGGGCCAATATTGAAGGTTAGACAGCCCATAATCGGAAGTTTTGGTAACTAAGTTAACTTCCGATTATTTCAAAGACAAAATTTGAAAAGTATAAGTTTTTCCAAATTCTGATTTTTGGGCCATCGTACATTCGGAATTTTACAAAAAACCTATCCTCCGAATATTACAAGTTCAAAACAAACCATGCCATGGCTCCAGGTGGTTCCAAGGGCCAATATTGAAGGTTAGACAACCCATATTCGGAAGTTTTGGTAACTAATTTAACTTCCGATTATTTCAAAGACAAAATTTGAAAAGTATAAGTTTTTCCAAATTCTGATTTTTGGGCCATCGTACATTCGGTATTTTACAAAAAACCTATCCTCCGAATATTACAAGTTCAAAACAAACCACGCCATGGCTCCAGGTGGTTCCAAGGGCCAATATTGAAGGTTAGACAGCCCATAATCGGAAGTTTTGGTAACTAATTTAACTTCCGATTATTTCAAAGACAAAATTTGAAAAGTATAAGTTTTTCCAAATTCTGATTTTTGGGTCATCGTACATTCGGAATTTTACAAAAAACCTATCCTCCGAATATTACAAGTTCAAAACAAACCACGCCATGGCTCCAGGTGGTTCCAAGGGCCAATATTGAAGGTTAGACAGCCCATAATCGGAAGTTTTGGTAACTAATTTAACTTCCGATTATTTCAAAGACAAAATTTGAAATGTATAAGTTTTTCCAAATTCTGATTTTTGGGCCATCGTACATTCGGAATTTTACAAAAAACCTATCCTCCGAATATTACAAGTTCAAAACAAACCATGCCATGGCTCCAGGTGGTTCCAAGGGCCAATATTGAAGGTTAGACAACCCATATTCGGAAGTTTTGGTAACTAATTTAACTTCCGATTATTTCAAAGACAAAATTTGAAAAGTATAAGTTTTTCCAAATTCTGATTTTTGGGCCATCGTACATTCGGAACTTTACAAAAAAATTATCCTTCGAATATTACAAGTTCAAAACAAACCACGCCATGGCTCCAGGTGGTTCCAAGGGCCAATATTGAAGGTTAGACAGCCCATAATCGGAAGTTTTGGTAACTAATTTAACTTCCGATTATTTCAAAGACAAAATTTGAAAAGTATAAGTTTTTCCAAATTCTGATTTTTGGGCCATCGTACATTCGGAATTTTACAAAAAACCTATCCTCCGAATATTACAAGTTCAAAAAAAACCACGCCATGGATCCAGGTGGTTCCAAGGGCCAATATTGAAGGTTGGACAACACATATTCGGAAGTTTTGGTAACTAATTTAACTTCCGATTATTTCAAAGACAAAATTTGAAAAGTATAAGTTTTTCCAAATTCTGATTTTTGGGCCATCGTACATTCGGAATTTTACAAAAAACCTATCCTCCGAATATTACAAGTTCAAAACAAACCACGCCATGGCTCCAGGTGGTTCCAAGGGCCAATATTGAAGGTTAGACATCCCATAATCGGAAGTTTTGGTAACTAATTTAACTTCCGATTATTTCAAAGACAAAATTTGAAAAGTATAAGTTTTTCCAAATTCTGATTTTTGGGCCATCGTACATTCGGAATTTTACAAAAAACCTATCCTCCGAATATTACAAGTTCAAAAAAAACCACGCCATGGCTCCAGGTGGTTCCAAGGGCCAATATTGAAGGTTGGACAACCCATATTCGGAAGTTTTTGTAACTAATTTAACTTCCGATTATTTCAAAGACAAAATTTGAAAAGTATAAGTTTTTCCAAATTCTGATTTTTGGGCCATCGTACATTCGGAATTTTACAAAAAACCTATCCTCCGAATATTACAAGTTCAAAACAAACCACGCCATGGCTCCAGGTGGTTCCAAGGGCCAATATTGAAGGTTAGACAGCCCATAATCGGAAGTTTTGGTAACTAATTTAACTTCCGATTATTTCAAAGACAAAATTTGAAAAGTATAAGTTTTTCCAAATTCTGATTTTTGGGCCATCGTACATTCGGAATTTTACAAAAACCTATCCTCAGAATATTACAAGTTCAAAACAAACCACGCCATGGCTCCAGGTGGTTCCAAGGGCCAATATTGAAGGTTAGACAGCCCATATTCGGAAGTTTTGGTAACTAATTTAACTTCCGATTATTTCAAAGACAAGATTTGAAAAGTATAAGTTTTTCCAAATTCAGATTTTTTGGCCATCGTACATTCGGAACTTTACAAAAAAATTATCCTCCGAATATTACAAGTTCAAAACAAACCATAATCGGAAGTTTAGTTTTTATTACCCTTTCGATTATTCTATGTAAAAAAACTGTTTCCTGGAACCAAACAACACCATAATCGGAAAGAAAGTTGACTCATAACATAACCGAGTATTACAATCGGTAGGTTGTTTAAAAAAATAATCTACCGATTTCGTATAATCGGCTAGTTTTTATATTAATAATACTTCGATTACATCCATTACATAAAATTCAAACGGCCTTAACCTTACAATTTCGTCAAAAGCACCTAAATCCATACTCCTAATTGACCATAAAAGTATTAAAACAGATCATAACTTCCAGTGACCATAGAAATTGTCCCTCTTGATTTTGTAGCATCCTTCATGTTCAAATCGTTTCCCGTAGAGGTCCACATACCGGCGATCCGCAAGATTTCTCTGAAATTACGAATGAGTAACAAGTTAGTACTAACTTTTGTTAATGTGAGTTGGAGTTACAGAGATACTTACTCGTTTTTCATACGTCCACCAAGGAAAAGCGTTCCTAACAAACCGTTCCTCATCTTCAACTTTTTCAATCTCCTTATCGAGCGCATTCTTTCTCATCTTAATGTCATTGGATGATCTTCGAATTCGATTACCATCTAAGGCCTCAAATACCATTAAGATACGGTTCCATATCTGCTCTTCGGATTCCTATTTGTGGAGCTTGTGAACACGATCATGAGCAGTTACCACAACTCACGCTCTATAAATAGCACAATCTTCTTCTTCGGCAAAAGCAATATCCATGTTTTTTGTTATGAAAATTAAAACTGAAGAGAGGAAAGAGTTTGGTGCAATTGGGGTGATAGATATGAGTTTCTTCATATAGGTTTAGGGTCCAACGACTCTTTTTGTTTTTCCCAAAAACTCCAACGGCTAATTTGACGAAAGTTGAATGTGGAGAAACCAATAATCGATAGGTATTGTATTTAGCATATCTACCGATTATGGTAGCTTTCAAAATTTGAATTTGGGGAAAATTATAATCGGTAGGTTTTGTAATATATTTAACTCCCGATTAATGCTGCATCCAAAACACGAACCAAGTGGTTATGGCTGGCTGTGTACACTCAAAACAAATGGAATATGGCAAGGGTTCGATCTGTGGCTCCTTATAATCGGTAGGTTGTTAAGTTGTATTCCCTTCCGATCATAGCAGCCTTCACCTTCTTCTCTATAATTCTAACAACTCACAAATGAAAAAGAAATGGAAAAAATGAAACAGAAATCATTCTAATACTGCACCGACTACAATCGTAAGTCTGGGAAATATTTTGGCTTCCGATTGCAATCGGAGGATAACAATGTTATCATATCCTCCAAATATATAAGGGTAATTTTGCCATTACGAATTACGCGAGATAATGGATGGCTACATTTTCCCTTTGGGTGACCTTTTTTGTTTTATTGTTGGCCCCTAAATCCTTTCGAGTGGCCCCTAAAAACGCCAGGATAATTAAACGCATCATAAATAATAGTTTTTCCCGTCAAAAATAAAATAAATAAAGAATAGTTTCTTGCTCGATCGATTCAGCTTCCGCCATCTCATTCTTATACAATCAAATTTACTACAATAGTAATTATGTGATGTGTTGTGATCAATATAGTCAATAATGGATTTCGGAGAATATCGGTCGAGTACTGAAACACAATATTTCGGTGAATACCGGTGAAATATCGGCCAATATCGGCAAAATACCGGCCAATACCGGAAATATCGACTTCTCGGTAAAACACCGCAACCGATATTATCGGCGGTATCTCGGCCATCTCGGCCGAGATTAACTACATTGGTTGTGATAGTGGTAAATAAGATGTTCAATTCTCGGACTTGCGAATATTATAATTTAGACCTAATTCTTAATAAGGATTTTTCACTTTTAATCAAAGTTGAGTGATACATATATTGATTCTTAATACTTATAGCTTTTTTTTTTTGATTGAAAAGGAAGATATATTAATAGAAGTAGGAATGTACAAGCAATTATACCATAGGTGGATGAAGCAACGAAAAAACAGATAAACTAACATAGAGTTACAAAAAGACGGCCTGCCAGCTAGACATTACGATATTGGAAAAGTGTAGGTGAACTCTGTAACCAGCAGCCGCTACCCAAAAATAAAAAGAAAAAAAAATCAG
>NC_039362.1:183718555-183725394 GCF_003573695.1 Papaver somniferum | reverse complement strand
CTCTGCAACAGTACCACCATGTCCGTCTCCATCACCACTACCTTCCCCCAAATCACTCCACTATCTTCTCCCCAAATCACTCTACCACCACCACACCTAAACCCATCATCACTATCACGTTTTACCTCTTTTTCATCAACTAATCTCCTCAATTTCTCATCGCTCATCACTGAAACCCTAGGTGAGAAATTGGGGATATAAGTTGATGTTAGAGCAGCAATTGGAGCAGGAGATGAACGAGAAGAAGTAATTGGAGAGTGGGTCGACGAGATGGAGCGAGTATCTCATCAACATTAGGTAAATCAATTTCACCTGATTTTGGGGAAAAGGGGCTGTGAACCCTAATTCTGATAGGGGGGGTATAAATTGGTGTTATGTGGAGTGTGTGAAGGACACTGTGTATCTCTCTGGATTAGCCAGTAGAGAATTGAGACCATTTTTAGTTAATGAATTTCAATTTCAGTTGCTTATCAGTTAACAGTTGAAAGTTGCTTATGTTTTTAGTTATCTCAAATGTTGCTAGTTGTGTCTGAATTATCACATATGATGAATGTTATTGCTTTATCCATGTTTAGCATGAGCTAAATAGCACTAAGCTAAGGCTCAGTTGAAGCCTTGTGTACTGTCAATTGACAGGTTGCTAGGATAGTTCTTTTGTGCCCTGTTTTGCTTGAGAAAATGGGAGATACCAATGCACATAGTGCCTGTGATTGGCTGTGCTGTCAAAAGACAGCCAATGCTAGGGGCAGACTATTGAGCAATTTAGTATTCTTCTATTTCTAGATGTATGCATAGGATCAAACTCAACCTAGAAACATGTCATTTGATTAGGACACAAGGTGGATCCTAAGCCTTGGCTTACCCACCAATTCCTTCTCAGTCACTTACATTTTTCAGTTCTGTGTGCTTTCAATTCAGTTATTTTCCTTGCCTGTTTTTCTTGTTTAAATTCCTGAAATTTGTAGCTGTTGTGCACTGAAATCAGTGCACAATCCTCACCTTGCCCTTGGCTTCCAAGCCTTGGTTCTTGTCTGTTTTCCTTGCTGCTGTGGTTCTTTACTAGGTTCTTTCCTTGCTGCTGTGGTTCTTGTCTGTATGCCATATTGCTTTGCCTTGTTTTACATCATTTGCTAGCTTAGGTTTCTCTTGTATGCTCCCACTCCCTGTGGACTGACCCCCTGCTTACCTTCTATATCATAACTTGGCCTTGTATACTTGCAAGCTTTTGTGTGTCTTTGCTTGTCACACCAAGTTTTTGGCGCCGCTGCCGGGGAGTGGTACTGCCATCTGCTGTTACCTGAGCTGCTGCTGCAAAGCCTGCTGCTGCTGTTGCCTTCTCTGCTGAGCTGCTGCTGCTGCTGTTGCTGCTGCTGGTGCTGCTGCCAAGCCAAAGCCTGCTGTTGCTGCTGCTGTTGGTGCTTCCTCTGCCAAGCTGCTGCTGCTGCTGTTGCTGCTGCCAAGCCTGCTGGGCTGCCAACTGAAGCTGTCAACTGGGCTTGTGCACCCTCTGCTGCTGGGCTCTGAACCAACTGAGCTGGGCTTGAACCAACTGAGCTGGGCTTAGTAACCTCAATCTCGCTGGGCTTGCAACTTCTGCTCCTGGGCTTCGCTGCAGATTCTGCTGGGCTCTGCTCCACCTGTTGCTGCTGGGCTTGGACGTGAGCTGCTTAGGACGATCATAAAGCCCAACTGGGCTGTGCAACTAAAATGGGACTAAAAGCCTATTTTTGGGCTTCCCTCCAAAAAACAAGTAAGCCTAACCCATGAGTTAACCCACTTGGGCCTCATTTAAATTCAAATTCGGGCTTGTAATAATTAATTTAATTATTTATTTGGGATTGTAATAATTTTTATTTTCTTTTTCTTTTTTATTTGGGACTGTAATTATTTTTTTGTTTTCTTTTATTTTTCTTTTTTCTTTTATGGGTTTGTTTCAATTATTATTATTGTTTTTATTTTCTTTTATGAGTTGTGATAATTTATGCTAGGTTTAGTTCAAAATTTTTTTTCCAAAGCCCAAATTTTTTTAAACCAAAAACAAAATCCCTTATTAAAACCAAAACCCATTCAAAACCAAATCTTCGTAACCCTTGTGGGCCAAATTGTTTCCGATTGCTCTGTCTGACCAACATGTTAGTTAAGGTACCTACTAGGACATGATTGTGACCTACAGAGACCAGACAAACAGACTTGTTAGAATTAACCCAGACGAACCTATCGAAATTCTAAGTTCTGAGGGAGACAGTCCAGATCAACCAGAAACAATGGGAGAACCCCGTACCCTCAAGGATTATATGTACCCAACTAGAGCCAGTCAACCTTCTTGTATTTTGCTGCCCGAGGCTAATGGCCATTATGAGCTGAAATCAAGCACAATACAGATGCTTCCTATTTTTAGAGGTGTTGAGAATGAAAACCCGTACCACCACGTGAGAGAATTCGAGGAAATTTGTGGAACTCTGCGTTTCACTCAAATGACCGACGAAACCCTGAAGTTAAGGCTTTTTCCTTTCTCCCTGAAAGATAAGGCAAAGGCCTGGCTCTATGCTTTACAGCCTCAATCCATCATGACATGGGATGACCTCATAAAGGAGTTTTTCAAAAAGTTTTTCCCGAACCACAAGACTGCGACAATTCGTCAAAATCTGAATAGCTTTGTGCAATTAGAAGGTGAGACCTTAGCTAGATACCTGGAGAGATTCAATGAATTATTGCTCCAATGTCCCCATCATGGTTTTGAAAAATGGAGACTTGTGCAAATTTTGTATGAAGGTCTAGATGTGTCCACCCGAACAACGGTTGAGTCGATGTGTAATGGTCTATTCGTAGATAAAACTGCTGACGCGTCTTGGGACTTCTTGATTGAAGTAGCTGAAAAGACGCAACAGTGGGAATCCATCCGTGAAACCAGAAAGACTACATCCGAAGCAAAGGCTTTTAGGATTGAAGCGGATTTTGAGGGAAGAGCAAACATGGCATCAATAGTTAGGAGATTAGAAGAGTTAGAACTACATAAAAATTCAAAACCTTCCACCACTACTCTCCGAGAACATGTCGCTTCGTCTGTTTGTGCTGCTTGTAACGACCCCAACCATCAATTCCAAAATTGTCCAGATTTGCTTGCAGTCCAGGAGTCTAGGCTTGAACAGGCACATGCCATGTTTCAAAAACCAGAGCATAGCCCTTATTCACAGACCTACAATCCAGGATGGAGAAACCACCCTAACTTTTCATGGTCAAAAGGACCCACTCAAGGAGGACCATCTCAACCCAATCAGAGCTATCAAAACAATCAGGGATATCAGAACAATCAAGGTTATCAACACCCGAGAAACCCTCAACAACAATCAAACTCTCAACAACAATCATATCCTCAACACAATACCGACAAGAGATTATCCACCCTAGAGGAAATGTTCCAGAGTTTGATGCAAAGTCAGAAAAATCTAGATCAAAAGATGGATCAAATATGTGAGAGAGAAAAGGGTAAACTTCCGAGCCAACCCCAACAAAATCCAAAGAGGATATTTCAAACAGGCACAACATCCTGCACTGAAACCTCACCTGATCAAATCCATGCCATTACCACCCTCCGAAGTGGTAAAGTCATCGAGAACAACGTAGGCGAACCTAATGAGTCTGATACAAATTCCACGTTGTCTCCACAACCCCAGAAAACCAAAGAATCTGAGCAAGTTGAAAAATCTGACAATTCTACTGCTGTGAATGTCCCTTTGCCAACTCATCTTCTTGTTGCTCCATTTCCTCAAAGATTGATCTATCAACAGAAAAGTACCCATTACAATGAGATGTTAGATCTGTTCAAGAGAGTCAACATCAACATTCCTTTTCTTGAAGCAATCAAGCAAATCCCTGCTTATGCCAAATTCCTCAAAGACTTGTGTACTCAAAAGCGCAAGCTCAATGTGCAAAAACGTGCTTTCTTAGCTGAGCAGGTGAGTTCCATCATTCTGAACAAAACTCCACCCAAGTTTAGGGATCCAGGATGTCCAACAATTTCTTGCACTATAGGAGAACACACGGTCAATAAAGCGTTATTAGACCTAGGTGCAAGTGTTAACCTACTGCCATATTCTGTTTATGAGAAGTTAGGTCTTGGGGAGTTGAAACCAACATCTATCACTCTACAACTGGCAGACCGATCTGTCAAGATTCCTCGTGGAGTGGTCGAAGACGTTTTGATCAAGGTTGAAAAATTCTATTTTCCCGTAGACTTCATTGTCTTAGACACTCAACCTGTACAAAACCCAGACTGTCACATTCCTGTCATCTTAGGACGTCCTTTCTTGGCTACGTCCAACGCGATCATTAATTGTCGTAATGGAGTGTTGAAACTGTCTTTTGGTAACATGACGGTAGAATTGAATGTGTTCGATATTAGTCAACAACCTGTGAATCTTGATGATGATGATGTGCATGAAGTTAATATGATTGAAGGATTAATGCAAGATTCGTTGACTAACATTCTATCCGTCGACCCCTTTCAAGCATGTATGGAGAACTTTAACCCAGATTCCTATGATGATGCATACTGTAGTGACGTCCTATCTCTGCTCGAATCTGTACCTCAAATGGACGTCACTGAAAGGAAATATGAAATGGAACCACCCCTACTCTCTGATTCCAAGCTTATTCCATCCATTGTTGAGCCACCCAAGCTTGAATTGAAAACGTTGCCTAGTACGTTGAAGTACGCATTCCTAGGTTCTTCTGATACTTTACCTGTCATTATTTCATCATGTTTAGACACGGAACAGGAAAGTAAGCTTTTAGAAGTACTTAAGGAACACAAAGAGGCCTTAGGATGGACCATCTCAGATCTCAAAGGAATTAGTCCCACCATTTGCACGCACCACATTAACCTTGAAGAGAATGCCAAACCATCGAGGGAAATGCAAAGGAGACTTAATCCTAACATGAGAGATGTAGTCAAAGGAGAGATCCTGAAACTACTTGATGCGGGTATCATATACCCAATTCCCGATAGCAAATGGGTTAGTCCCATTCAAGTTGTGCCTAAGAAGTCAGGCATTACTGTAGTTCAGAACGACAAGAATGAATTAGTCCCTACTCGTACAACCACAGGATGGCGAGTATGCATCGACTACAGGAAGTTGAACACAGTAACAAGGAAGGATCACTTCCCGCTCCCTTTCATTGACCAAATGCTAGAACGTGTGTCTGGACACAGTCACTACTGTTTTCTAGATGGATTTTCCGGTTATAACCAAATTCACATTACTCCAGAAGATCAGGAAAAAACTACATTCACGTGTCCATTTGGGACGTTTGCTTATAGACGTATGCCCTTCGGGTTGTGTAATGCACCTGCTACTTTTCAGCGTTGCATGATGAGCATTTTTTCTGACATGATAGATAGTTTTCTCGAGATCTTTATGGATGATTTCTCTGTTTTTGGTTCCTCGTTTGACGAATGTTTGAAGCATCTTGCCCTCGTGATATCCAGATGTAAAGAAAAGAACCTTGTTCTAAATTGGGAAAAATGACATTTTATGGTGAATTCAGGAATAGTTCTAGGACACATCATCTCAGAAAAAGGAATTGAAGTGGATAAAGCTAAAGTTGACCTCATTCAACATCTACCACAACCTTGCTCTGTGAAGGAGATCAGATCATTTCTAGGTCATGCTGGTTTTTACCGGCGATTCATCAAAGATTTCAGCAAAATCTCCAGACCTCTGTGCAGTCTTCTCTCAAAAGATGTTGCCTTCAATTTCGATGCTGCTTGTGTGAAGGCATGGGAGGAATTAAAAACCCTTCTCACCACCGCTCCTATAGTCCGACCACCCGATTGGAAGCTTCCGTTCGAACTTATGTGTGATGCCTCTGATTATGCTGTTGGTGCTGTTTTAGGACAGCGAGTTGATAGACTACCATATGTGATATACTATGATAGCAAAACCCTTAATGATGCCCAACTCAATTATTCAACTACCGAGAAGGAATTGCTTGCCGTCGTTTTCGCATTAGACAAGTTTAGATCTTATTTGATAGGGTCTAAGATCATCATATACACAGACCATGCGGCTTTGAAGTATCTTCTTTCCAAGAAGGATGCTAAAGCTCGCCTTATTCGATGGATACTCTTATTACAGGAATTCGATCTCGAAATCCATGATAAGAAAGGATGTGAGAATGTGGTTGCTGATCATTTGTCTAGATTAACTTTAGAGTCTATTGATGAATCTGAGCTGATTAGAGAATCATTCCCAGATGAACAGCTGATGTCTATCTCAGACCTTCCTTGGTTTGCTGATATTGTTAACTACCTCGCTACAGGTAGGATGCCCTCACGTTGGTCGAGACAAGACCGCTCTAAATTCCTGGCTGAAGTCAAACATTTCCTTTGGGATGACCCATATTTGTTTAAGTACTGCCCAAACCAAATCATTAGGAGATGTGTCCCCAACACTGAACAGAAAGATGTGATATCTTTCTGTCATGACCAAGCATGTGGAGGCCATTTCAGTGCCAAGAAAACCGCTGCAAAGATCTTGCAGTGTGGATTCTATTGGCCATCATTGTTCAAGGATTGCCATGATTATTGTGTTGCTTGTGAACGCTGTCAAAATCTAGGAAGCATTTCGAGGAGAAACATGATGCCATTGAACCCCATTTTGATTGTGGAGATTTTTGATGTTTGGGGGATAGACTTCATGGGTCCATTTCCCATGTCTGACAGCAAGTTGTACATCCTAGTCGCAGTTGATTACGTTTCTAAGTGGGTAGAAGCCATAGCAACCAGAACAAATGACCACAAGGTGGTACTTTCATTTCTAAAGGAGAACATATTTTCA
>NC_039362.1:183640508-183716490 GCF_003573695.1 Papaver somniferum | reverse complement strand
CCCCCCCCCCCCCCCCCCCCTCTCTGCAACAGTACCACCATGTCCGTCTCCATCACCACTACCTTCCCCCAAATCACTCCACTATCTTCTCCCCAAATCACTCTACCACCACCACACCTAAACCCATCATCACTATCACGTTTTACCTCTTTTTCATCAACTAATCTCCTCAATTTCTCATTGCTCATCACTGAAACCCTAGGTGAGAAATTGGGGATATAAGTTGATGTTAGAGCAGCAATTGGAGCAGGAGATGAACGAGAAGAAGTAATTGGAGAGTGGGTCGACGAGATGGAGCGAGTATCTCATCAACATTAGGTAAATCAATTTCACCTGATTTTCTGATTTTGGGGAAAAGGGGCTGTGAACCCTAATTCTGATAGGGGGGTATAAATTGGTGTTATGTGGAGTGTGTGAAGGACACTGTGTATCTCTCTGGATTAGCCAGTAGAGAATTGAGACCATTTTTAGTTAATGAATTTCAATTTCAGTTGCTTATCAGTTAACAGTTGAAAGTTGCTTATGTTTTTAGTTATCTCAAATGTTGCTAGTTGTGTCTGAATTATCACATATGATGAATGTTATTGCTTTATCCATGTTTAGCATGAGCTAAATAGCACTAAGCTAAGGCTCAGTTGAAGCCTTGTGTACTGTCAATTGACAGGTTGCTAGGATAGTTCTTTTGTGCCCTGTTTTGCTTGAGCAAATGGGAGATACCAATGCACATAGTGCCTGTGATTGGCTGTGCTGTCAAAAGACAGCCAATGCTAGGGGCAGACTATTGAGCAATTTAGTATTCTTTTATTTCTAGATGTATGCATAGGATCAAACTCAACCTAGAAACATGTCATTTGATTAGGACACAAGGTGGATCCTAAGCCTTGGCTTACCCACCAATTCCTTCTCAGTCACTTACATTTTCAGTTCTGTGTGCTTTCAATTCAGTTATTTTCCTTGCCTGTTTTTCTTGTTTAAATTCCTGAAATTTGTAGCTGTTGTGCACTGAAATCAGTGCACAATCCTCACCTTGCCCTTGGCTTCCAAGCCTTGGTTCTTGTCTGTTTTCCTTGCTGCTGTGGTTCTTTACTAGGTTCTTTCCTTGCTGCTGTGGTTCTTGTCTGTATGCCATATTGCTTTGCCTTGTTTTACATCATTTGCTAGCTTAGGTTTCTCTTGTATGCTCCCACTCCCTGTGGACTGACCCCCTGCTTACCTTCTATATCATAACTTGGCTTTGTATACTTGCAAGCTTTTGTGTGTCTTTGCTTGTCACACCAAGTTTTTGGCGCCGCTGCCGGGGATTGGTGCTGTGTTTTTCTTGTTGTTTTATTAGCTATTTTTGCATTTCACTGCATAGCATTTGCATCTGCATCTGCTTCACTTCATTTGATGTTGGACCTGCTGTTCTGAACCTGTTTTTCCTCTGCTGGGACGCCACCAAGGAAAAGAACCAAAGCCCAACTGGGTTTTTGCAACAATATCAGAGCAGCTGGGCTGTGCTTAAAAGGTAACCCATTTAAGAGAACCCGAATTGTGGGCTTCCAATTTTTAATTGTGTGCTTGTAATATTAAAGCCAATTTTTGGGCTTTTTATTTTCTGTTGGGTTTGTAATTAATTTTTGTGGGCTTGTTTGTTTAATTTGTGGGCTTGTTTAAATTCTTTCATTGGACTTGTATTTTGGACTCTGGGTTTAAACCCAGCTGAGCTTGTAACCGATTGTGGGCTTGTTTCCACTCAAGAGTGGACCTCGAAACCAAAGTTTTAAAACAAACGTCGGGCCTTAACCAACTGGGCCAAATTAAACTTTCAAAATTAAAACTTAGTGTTTCGTGGGCCGCAGCCTTCCTCCCATTCCATTAGAGGACCAACAGTGGGCTTGCTCCCAATTTCAAAAACCAAAAATTTCTCCCATAAAAACCAAAGTTTTCCAAATGTTTCCCTAAAAAACCAAAATTTTTCTTTTTCCCATCAAAGCCAAATGTCTCCCGACAAAACCAAATTTTTCCCAAAAAGTCCAATCCCATTAAAAACCAAATTTTCTTGTAGATAATGTGTTAGTTAAAATTCCTTTTGTATATATTTTGTGCTCATCCATTGTGACTCCGAATATGTTGGAGTTTTGCCTTGGATAACGGAGTTTTAATTCTGCTTTCGCCGAAATCGGGTATTCTCTCTCCTTTTACTCTACTCAGCATGTCCCTTTCCATATGTTGCATTCTAATTCTTTCCATATTTTTAAACATTGAGGACAATGTTTAGTTCAGGTTTGGGGGTATAGAAAACACGATAGAGTAGATACCACGATAATATGCCATAATTGAAAACAAAACTCCATCTTTTTGAAAAAATTGAAAAATTCCAAAAAAAATTAGAAAAATGATAAAAACATAAAAATGGAGCTCGTTTACCTTGAAATGTTGACTCTTGTGCAAATATGTAATTATTAGGAGTCTTAGTCTAGATATTTAGGCACCCTGATTCTAGCACAATTCACATAGTGATAAGAAATTTGCACGCGCACGATCTACCAATACATGTATGTCCTCGATCTTCAAGGTGTTTGATAGGAAGTTACGATTGCCAATCACTTTAGAATACTGAACGAAACTTGACTAGCTTGTTCTTTGGTTGGTTGGGATAGAAGGTGGAGGTTACATTAAGAAAGACAACCATCGAATTTAACTGGGTGCATCAAAAAGGGCTACCTCTTGCAAAGTGTCATGTAATCTTTTGTTTCCTTTTGTATATGTATCAAAAGTGTTTCTTTTTCAAAAAAAAAAAAAAAAAAAAAACGATGTATATATTCAGAAAAAAAATATCAGAAAATACAAAAAAATCAAGTATTTATCAATTCCATCTTCTCTTGTTCCAAAAATAAAAAGAGAATAGTCAATGTAAATAAGAGTCATGTAAATAGTCATTTTGTTGTTTCATTGTAATAAGCAAGGAGGGTGTATGCCATTGATGTACAACGCGAGTAATTGTGAAATACCTCCAACTCATTCACAATTCTCGTAAAGTCCGGACAGCTAGCTAGATTTCGACCTTGGTTCTTAGCCTGAGAAACTATCTCTTGGTGATTAGTAGTCATAACTTCAGATCTTTCTTTACACATGTGTAGATACACTTTACACTCTTATCACATGTCTTTTTTTGTTATCAGTGCTAGGATTGTGCCTTTGATAGCTAGATTGACATCTCCATTTTGCTGGGAGCTTAACTGTTTTGCACATGTCACATTTGATGGAATCTGAGCTTATATTTTGACCTAGAACTTTGTAGGTACGTTCTAAGCAAACCTTCACGAGACTTCAACTCGTCCACTAGGGACACTTAGTGGTTTAAAAGGCTTAGTGCATATGCTAAATGCATTCGAGAGACCAGCGACAGTGGTATAGTTAGGATTTCCTTAGTTTTGTTTTACTTGAGGACAAGTAAAATTCAGGTTTGGGGGTATTTGATGAGTGCCAAATAATGTATATATTTATCCCTTTTCGTTGGCATTTTAACTCATCCTTTGTGCATTAATTCTACATTTTATCCCATATTCTGTATTTTCATTGTTTTCAAGAATAAATATTTTTCTTACTTAATTTTGCATTTTTAGGTAATAAATAAAGATTGGATGAGTTGCGGAGCAAAAAGAGCAGAAAAGTGGTGAAAAGCCGGGAGAAATTACGCAAGGAAGCCGCAAAGAATGGAGCGCACGTCCAAAAAGGCTAGCAATGGGCTTAACAAGGAAGAGATTGTTCTCACAAGAAGAAATGGGCTCAGAATTATCCCAAGCCCAACTTATCTCCCAAGCCAAATAACAAGACCCAAAGCCCATTCTCCTGTAGCCGTCAGATTGGATCCATCTACATCCAATGGTCGCAGCATCGTCAGTGCATCGAGGTCTGAAGATCCTGCTTCACACTACAGCACCTAACTCCATCTGGTGCCGTTAAATTCGTTGTATCTCGCAATCCAACGGTCGCTTAATCCAGTATCCTTGACGCCGTTCGATTCCTTCCAAATTCCACCATCCACCGCTCAGCTTCGCCGAACATCGAACTCGATGATCTCGATACACACCATAGTGACCGAACCCTATGACCTAGCCAAACAGCCCCTTCTTCCCATTCTATCGACTTCCTCCTTCTTCTCCATCCCTCTGCAGAGAAACTACCACCACCACCATACCTCACCTGCTACTTCCATCATCCATCGCTCCTGTCACCACCATTTCTACCACCAACTCCTCTGTCTCAATCACCTATACATCCCCCTACTCTCTAGCCATCTATTACATCAGCCCATCACCCCTCTTTCTCGCTGAAACCCTAGGTGAGAAATTGGGGATATAAGTTGATGTTAGAGCAGCAATTGGAGCAGGAGATGAACGAGAAGAAGTAATTGGAGAGTGGGTCGACGAGATGGAGCGAGTATCTCATCAACATTAGGTAAATCAATTTCACCTGATTTTCTGATTTTGGGGAAAAGGGGCTGTGAACCCTAATTCTGATAGGAGGGGTATAAATTGGTGTTATGTGGAGTGTGTGAAGGACACTGTGTATCTCTCTGGATTAGCCAGTAGAGAATTGAGACCATTTTTAGTTAATGAATTTCAATTTCAGTTGCTTATCAGTTAACAGTTGAAAGTTGCTTATGTTTTTAGTTATCTCAAATGTTGCTAGTTGTGTCTGAATTATCACATATGATGAATGTTATTGCTTTATCCATGTTTAGCATGAGCTAAATAGCACTAAGCTAAGGCTCAGTTGAAGCCTTGTGTACTGTCAATTGACAGGTTGCTAGGATAGTTCTTTTGTGCCCTGTTTTGCTTGAGCAAATGGGAGATACCAATGCACATAGTGCCTGTGATTGGCTGTGCTGTCAAAAGACAGCCAATGCTAGGGGCAGACTATTGAGCAATTTAGTATTCTTCTATTTCTAGATGTATGCATAGGATCAAACTCAACCTAGAAACATGTCATTTGATTAGGACACAAGGTGGATCCTAAGCCTTGGCTTACCCACCAATTCCTTCTCAGTCACTTACATTTTTCAGTTCTGTGTGCTTTCAATTCAGTTATTTTCCTTGCCTGTTTTTCTTGTTTAAATTCCTGAAATTTGTAGCTGTTGTGCACTGAAATCAGTGCACAATCCTCACCTTGCCCTTGGCTTCCAAGCCTTGGTTCTTGTCTGTTTTCCTTGCTGCTGTGGTTCTTTACTAGGTTCTTTCCTTGCTGCTGTGGTTCTTGTCTGTATGCCATATTGCTTTGCCTTGTTTTACATCATTTGCTAGCTTAGGTTTCTCTTGTATGCTCCCACTCCCTGTGGACTGACCCCCTGCTTACCTTCTATATCATAACTTGGCCTTGTATACTTGCAAGCTTTTGTGTGTCTTTGCTTGTCACACCATTAACCACAATACTGGTAGGTAAAACAGAAAAGCCGCTGAAAATTCCTTGATTAGATGCTCTATCCATAAATCTTGAAAAACCTTCCATGGTGATGTTAAATAAAAGAGGAGAAACCGGACAACCTTGTCTTACCCCTCTTGTACTAGTGAAGTATCCGAAACAAGACCCATTGATGAGAACCGAGAAAAAAGAAGTTGAATAGCAAAACCTTAGCCAATTGCACCACTTCCGACTAAACTCCATTTTCACAAGTACAAACTCAAGATATCTCCAGTTGATTATATCAAATGCGTTCTCAAGATCAATTTTGCAAACAATACCGGGATTACCAGAACGAAGTCTTGAATCTACTAATTCATTGGCAATAAGAGTGCCATCAATGATTTGTCTGCCTCACTGTAAGCACATTGCACCGCAGAAATCATCTTATCCATAACAAACTTTAGTCTCCAAGCTAATACTTTTGAAATAATCTTGTATACACTAGTAAGAAGACAAATCGGTATCCAATCCTTGATAGTCTCAATGTGATCTTTTTTAGGCACAAGAGTAATGAAAGTACAGTTATGTAATTTAAAGTTAATTATACTTGTAGTGAAGAATTCATTCACAGTACCCATAATATGTGATCCTTGATAAAGTGCCACCACTTCTGAAATACAAGAATAGGGAAACCATCCGGACACAGTGCTTTGTCATTCCCCAAATCCCTAATAGTATGCAAAACCTCCTCCTCAGTAAAGTCAGCTTCTAAGATATTGGCTTCCGTAGAGGTAATGGACTCAAAGTCAATTCCTTCTAAATCAGGTCGAATGACCTCTTCCTTAGAGAATAAATTTTTGTAATATCCAACTATATGTTCTTGCAACCTGCTTTTGTTAGATACCAACTCATCCCCAATGTAGAGTTGCATGATTCTATTGTACCTACGCTTAGCATAGGCATTGCTGATGAAGAAAGAAGTATTTTTATCACCTTCCTACAACCATTTCGTGCTTGATTTAATTTTCCATGAAGTCTTCTCCACTTTAGAAATCCTTTCAAAGTCCGCCTTGTATTGAAGATGTACATTTCGCTCTTCTGCAGATAAAATATTATCTTTAGCCAGGCCATCAAAAGTTTGAATTTCAGAGAGAATAGTCTTCAACTTTGTATCAGTGTGTCCAAAAACTTCTTTGTTCCATACCTTCAACTTATCTTTAACTGCGTGTAACTTCAACCAGAGCCAAGTGCTAGGAGTACCTGCAAAATAAAAAGAAAGCCACCAATTCTCTAGTAATTGTAAGAAACCATTCTCCAGGAACCATAACTTCAAACCTAAAAGGACTAGGTCCCCAAGAGGGGTTGGATATATCTAAAAGTAGTGGGATATGATCTGAGGTAGGTCTGGCTTTGGCTAATTGGGTTACAAAAGGGTAGTGCTGTTCAAAGGATGGGAAATAAGGAATCTATCCAATCTGCACATCACCGGATTTGTTTGACCATTTGACCAAGTGTATCTAGCTCCCTTAATAGGCAAGTCAATAAGATTATGTTCATCTATGAACTTATTGAACTTCTTCATACTTCGTGTAATCTTCCTACAATTCTTTTTTCATCACACTTGGTTACTGTGTTAAAATCACCCCCAATACACCATGGAAGATTTGACCAATATCTGCAAATAGTGTCAAGCTCAATCCAAAAATCAGTTCTGTCAACTGAATTGCTTGTCCCATAAGCATTCGTAAGAACCCACTAAAAATTATCTATCTTGTTTGTGCAGATTACAGAGAGTATATACTCAGCACCAAGAGAGTCACTAACTTCCACCATATCTCTATCCTAGAGAATTAGCATCCCACATGAGCTTCCTACCGATTGTTGCATGGTCCAACCCACATTCTTATAGCCACATATCTGTTGAATATCCCATGATGTACACTGCATCATCTTGGTTTCTTGTAGAATAATGATTGGAGCTCTAATCATCTGCAACATCTTATGAACCACTGTTCTTCTACTTCTTGAGTTTAAACCTCTAACCTTCCAAGTTAGGATTTTAAGACTCATCTTGAACAAAATTTACCCCTAGAATTAACTAACCTTCTTGGCCTGGATGGAGGAGAAGAAATAACCTCAACTAAGATACCAAGACTCTTCAGTTCATTATGAAGCTTTAGTGGAATCACTGTCAACTCAATGATAGAATTCTGAGTTGGTGAGCCTGCATCATCAGTAGTAACAGGTGAAGGTGTTCTCTAAACCCAATAGTGGTAAGAAAATTTGTTTTGCCTCAAGAACCGGGATGACATCCTCATTTTCAAAAAAAATTGTGTTTTGTACAGCAAAGTCTTTGAGAACTTGTTTTTTTGTTGGTAGAATAGGAATTGGTTTTAGCACAGGTCCTGAGTTCATAACCTTAGAAACTAAAAATTTCCTAGTATGATTAGACATATCTTGAAAACTAATGCCCAGATTGATACCAAGGTTGAAGAGACGAGTAACTTCATCCATTATCCAGGTAAGTAATGTGAACTGATGCACTTTTTGAATGTTTTTGGGTTGATGCAGAGAGAATCAAGGTTGTGAATGTTTAGCCGGGTTTGCTTGGGTTGATGCAGAGAACTTGTTTTTCTGCTGATAGACTAGGAGTTGGTTTGAATGAGGAAGTCTGTGAACAGGTAATGGTGAAAAGAAAGATGAAGGTTGGGATGAATTAGGGCTTGGGAATGAGATCAGGTTATCAATAATGGATTTGAGGGATGAAGATGATGGGCTCACGACTGTTGTATAGGAATTTGATGATGGAAGGGATGAGTCTCCTGTTTTTTGGATTTCAGGTTCTAACAAAGTTTCTGGGATTGAAAGTCTGAACGCTGCAGACTTGAATTCCACGTCCACTTCTATGTCAGTGGCCAACTCTTTGGATGCATCCACATCAGCTGTCACTTCATCTAAGACGGTTTTCTCAGTAATTGTTATATCCGAGAACTGAGTTATGATTTCTCCATAATCAACCTGCTGCCAAACTTTTTTCACGGGCTTGGATTTGGATTTCTTTTTTTTCCTGTGTCTTGTTTTCTTCCTAGACTTCCTCTGGACGGTCTCCTTATTTGTAGGAGAATCCGTACAAACATTTGGAGAATCTACAGTATCCATATTTTTAACAGAACGTGAATCAATCCTGCATGTAGCAGTTGTACCGTAGATATTATGTAGGAATTTCCTTTTTTTGACCTTTGAATTTTCCAGCAGATCTTGTGTAACCGATATTCCTTTGAATATAGTTTCCGTGTAATCAGGGGGGTGATAAGGAAACTACAGCTAGTCGATGGAGTCTTTTCTGTTACTCTGATGTGTGCAAGGAACGTCTGTTTTCCAGAAAAGATCTTAATAACTCTAGGTATAAAATTTATTCCATTGATATTTCTAACTTTGATGCGCATAGCACGTAAATTAGTGAGCATTAGAGTTGCAGGATCAATCAGAAGTAGTTCTCCACAAATTCTTCCAATAGCATGAATGAGTTTTAAGGACCAAAACTGAAATGGAATGCCCAATATTTCGATGTTGAACTCATAATGATGCACAACCGTGCAACCCAAAATCTGTTGATGCCATCGAAATACAGAATATTGTGAGCCGTGAATTTGAATTCCAAATTAGCCTTGGAAAAGACATCATCCACGTAAAAAATTGCCTGTGTATAATTTAATGGAAATAACTCAAAAGCTTTTTGATTCTGCGATTCTGTACACAACAATCTCCCTAAGCGTAGCCATGATTTAACTCTTCCAGAAGAGGAGATGATGAATGCATTGTTCCACGCCCCTAAATTTGATGGATCATGGTCGATATGGATAAACTGGCCAAATTTTGAATTTTTAGTAATGATAGCACTAGGGTGAAGCATGTCTATCATAAGCAAATGGAGGATGGTGAATGGATGATGGATTATGGGTTGAATAACCTTGTTTTTAGAAAACAAAGATTGTGCATAGGATGTACTTGATCTAGTGTATGTTTCTGGTTTGTTTTGGGGTTGGGATTGGTTTATCAGCTGAGGTTAGGTTTTGATAATGAAGAGGGTAATGGTTGAAGAGGGTATGGTAGAACTACAGGCTATTCTAAAAAACTTCTGATCGATGGTGATTAATCGATACTTAGAAGCCATAATTGGAATGGATTCTAATGGATCCAAGGGAGAATGGTTTTTGGATTCTAATGGATCAGAGAGAATGGTTTTTGGAGAGACAAAGTTATGGTTTTGAATTTTTAGAATGGCTTCCTGAGGTTGTGCTTCTGAGTTGCTTCAAAAGTATAGCTCACTCTATTTTTTTTGACGAAGATTGATTTCGAAAATATTAATTGTAAATTACGAGCATGATGCATCAAAAGTACTAAGACTAAGCATACATCATCAAATAAGATCACAACTAATTAATAAAAATCATCATATAAGTGCAAAAATAATTTACACAACCTACAGTTCCTATATTCAACCTTTTGACTAGAAGCTCACGGAAAAGGAGCAATCAGGCAGGGGAAATCCACAAAGATATACAGTGCAAAATGGTAATTCCTTGCTAAAGAAAACTAAGGGGGTTTGGGTCTAACAAGTTTAACTCTTCCAGGAGAAATTTCTCCCGGGTACGTTCATCTTTTATAATGTTCAACTGGTAATAAAGTCTCAGCCTCAGAACTTAATTCACTGCACTGTTGAAGCACACTTGAGCATTCCAAGCTGGGATTTGCTGTGCATATATGGTCCTCCTGCACATGCTCAGAGAAACGTCTTCTGGAGAAATACAAATACCATTATATCAGATATCAGTTCTCCATGGTGCATTATTGAAGACCTGGATGTTTTAATGCACTCTTATGAAAAACATGGGGGTTCTCCAGATACTGGTATCAGTTGCAGTGAATTCAGAAATATCATTAGTGAAAGAGATGTTTTAGACCTGGGATATGCTGGTCATGCTTTTACATGGTCTAACAATGCAACTCAGACTCTCCTAATTTTTGAGAGACTAGACAAAGCTCTCTGCAATATTGTTTGGAGATTATTGTTCCCTGATGCAGCAGTATTACACCTCCCAAGAATTTAGAGTGATCATGCACCTATCATCCTCAATACTATGAGGAAACCACCAAAAATACAACCCAACTACAAATTTGAATTCTATTGGACTGACCACCCAAACTTCAAAGATGTTCTAAAAGCTAGTTGGGACAGCTCTTCATGAGACACAACTGCAAAGCTTCAAGATGTGGGGGAAATCTAAATAAATGGAGCAAGGAAACTTTTGGTGACATAAGGAGAGAGATTGAAATAGAGAAGCAAAAACTTGTTGACTTGCATGCCACATCCCATCTTACTGGCAGAAGAGAGGAGGAAAAAGAAATCTGCAACACAATTTCTTGTCTTGAGAAAAGAGAAAGAATGTTCTGGCAGCAAAGAAATAAATCCAAATGGGTGCCATCAATTGATAAAAATTCCCAGGTATTTCATGTTTCTGTCACTCACAGGAGATCAAGTAAAAACAAAATATTTTCCCTTAAAAATCAAGATGGAGAATGGATATCTGAGCATGATCTGATAAAGGAAAACCTTATTTCTCATTTTCAAACAATGTTCACTAAAGATGTGAATGTTTCTCAAAACTCTTTTGTGACAAATACTGCTAACAAGTTATCTCAGGATGATTTCAGGCATTTAAACTCCATTCCAAGTACTGAAGAAATTTTTGAGGTGATAAAGAAAATGGGATCTCTGAAATCCCCTGGAACAGATGGATACCCTGCTCTTTTCTACAAAAAATGCTGGGAGATTGTGGGACAAGAAGTGGTTCAACTAATACAAGATGCTTTCAGATTTTCATATCTACCTCCAGGTATGAATCACACTTATTTAGCTCTTATACCCAAAAAGAAGAATGCCCGTTCAGCTGTTGATTACAGACCTATAGCCTTATGTAATGTCTTATACAAGATTGTTACTAAGATCATCACAAACAGGTTGAGCCTTTTCCTTGACAGCATTATTGAGAAAAACCAATCTGCATTTGTCCCAGGTAGACAAATTCTTGATAACATTGTCATCGTCAAAGATTTTTCCATTATATGCATACCTCAAACACTACTCAAGGCTCCTTTGCCCTCAAATTAGATATTAGTAAAGCATATGATAGAATAGAATGGGATTTTCTCAGTCAGGCTTTAATCAATATTGGAGTTACTGGAAGAGCTCAATCTCTTATTATAAATTGTGTAACAACTCCTTCCTTTTCAATTCTTCTTAATGGCCAACCTGAAGGTTTCTTCATGAGTGGAAGAGGTATCAGGCAGGGATGTCCCCTTTCACCATATTTGTTCATCATCTGTGCTCATACTTTGAGTGGCATCATCAACAAAATGGAGGTGGAAGGCATATATAGTGGTTATAAAGTTAACAGATGGGCTCCAAGTGTGTCTCATATCATGTTTGCTGATGATATCGTGCTCTTTGGCAAACACTGACACAAGAACTATAAATTCCATCACCACTATAATGCAAGATTACTACAAGATCTCTGGTCAGCAGGTAAACTACACAAAGTCATCAATTCATTTCAGCAAGAATGTACCTGATTCCTATCAAGATGAAATTTTGGAAACACTTGGAGTTGGCAGAATGGAGAAAGATGAGAAGCATTTGTGGGTAAAAATTCGACAGCAAGGTTTGAGAATCTCCAATTTCAATTATCTTATTGAAAAGTTTGAAGAAAAATTAACTGGGTGGAAGAGGAATTCTTTATCTCATGCTGGAAGGACAGTTCTTATTCAATCAGTTCTGGCACTCATCCCAGTTTATTACATGGCAGCTTGTCTCATCCCAAAAGCCATAGTTAATAAACTGACTCAAATTATCAGAGACTTCTGGTGGAGACATACCAGAGACAAAAAGAAGATGCATTTTCTAAAGTGAGAGTGGTTCAATCTGCCAAAGGAAAAAGGGGGTATAGGTCTCAGATCATTAAGTGACCTTAACCAAGTTTTGATTGCAAAGCTGACTTGGAAATTATTGCATGATCAAGAAAGTTTGTAGGCAAAAATCATGTGTGCAAAGTATCTCAGAGATAAAGTTTTTGGGGATGTCAAGAAAACTACAAACTGCTCTACAACTTGGTCTGCAATGTTGGATAATATAGACAACTTGAAGAAAGGCAGCATCTGGCTTGTTGGGAATGGAGAAAACATAAACATTTTTTTCAGATCTTTGGATTAAAGGTAGTAGCATTACTACTCCAGCAAGAATTTCTATTTATCACCCTGAAGTTACAAAAGTAAAACATCTTATTGACACTGACACAGGGCATTGGAAGGTTAACCTCATACAAGAAATAATGGACCCTTTTACTGCAAGTCAAGTCAGTTCGATGCAGATAAAATCTCATGTTCCAGATAAGCTTATTTGGAAACTCACACCTCATGGGGACTTCACTTCTCAGTCTTTTCAAAAACTTCTTCATCAAAATTTTGGTGAATCTTCTGACAGATGTGCAGATAACTTCCCTTGGAAGAACATCAAAGTTGCCCCAAAAATAAAGACCTTCATATGGAGAGTATTACATGATGGTGTTGATGTTGCAAAAAAAATTGGAAGATTTGTAGAGGGAGTTTCGACAGAATGTAGTATGTGCAAACAATGCAGATGAATCAATTGATCACCTGCTTCTCAAATGCGTGCGGGCTCAAGTAATCTGGTTTGCGTCTCCTTTTGGTTTGAGACTTCAGGACAATGAAGATCTAACCATGTCAAATCTTCTGCAACACTGGCTTCAGCGGAACGACAACTATTATTCGATATCTGTTGGGATGGCCATTTGTTGGGCATTATGGAAGACACGAAATGAGAAGGTGTTTGAGAACAGGCAGTCCACTGTTTATGGTATACTACAACTTGCTCTTTTCTGGTTCAATCTTTACTATAATCCTGAGATAAATGAACTGGAGCTAGAAGACAATATCATCCATAATACTACCGAAGTTGATCATGATTGGAAGGCTCCTGAATCTCCTTCTGTCAAAATCAACGTGGACGCGACATGGAAGAATGGTTTCTATGCTTGCGCAGTTGTGGCTAGGGATCATAATAAAGATTGTCTTGGGGATGGTACTCATATTGGCAGAACTGACTCATCCATTTTCGCAGAGGCTGATGGTTTTCTTCTCGCCACTGAATTAGCAGCTTGGTTAAATATTAAAGACATCATTATCGAAGGTGATTGTCAGGTGGTTGTTAAATGTTGCACTGGAGTTATGTGTTGGAGAAAATGAGTTTTAATTAAAAAGATTTTATGGTCTTGGTATGGTTTGATCTAATGACCTAAGGGTCTAAGGATACTCACTCATTTTTGGGTGAATGAAGTGGAACCTTTAGTCCCACATTGTGGAAAACTAAAGAGGAGCTCCACTATATAATCATACACTTATGTATGAATTGTAAAACGTGGGTGAAGCGGGTGGGCAAAAATACATATTTTGACCCATGCGATATACGCGTATACCATGCACCAAGTCCCTTTCCTATTCGGATTTACTTTTTGGAGAATTTTTTCTTTAGGAATTTAATTCCAAAATTATTTTTTAAGAGTTTTATTTGTGGGAAATTCCTTTTACGAGTTTTACTTGTTTTTGAAGAAAACAAAAAAAAACCTAACTTGATTTGCAAGTATCTCATCCTATAAATATGACTCGAAATTCTGTTTTTAAAAAACACACAAGCAGCGACTATCTCTAGGTCTACTTTTCTTCTTCTTCTTATATTTTGTGCGGCGTTTTGCTTCCATCCCTGTTGCTGAGTTCAAGAGTGGGTAACTTGCGTTGTGCTAACTCAAGTTATATCGGGCAGTCTTATCCTGGACACATCTTCGCACGTTGGGGTTTAGCATTACTTCAGAGTATACCCGCGAACTAATGTGTTAAGGACAGCTTGTTGAACCTGTGATTCTGCCCTCATCAATTTGTTCGTGGTAGAGTTGTTTGATACTGTTCTTTATATTATTGTTTGATACATCTGACGTTTCTTCAATTGTAGTTAAAGGTTGTGAGAAGAAGGTTTGTAAACTGAAGAAATCTTTGTATGGATTGAAACAAGCACCTAAACAGTGGCATGAGAAATTTGATCATGTGATGATTTCTAGTGGTTTTAGAATTAATGAATCTGATAAGTGTGTTTATACTAAACTTATCAAGGATGCCTGTGTGATTGTATGCTTGTATGTTTATGATATGCTTATACTAGGTACAAACATGGATGTTATTAATACCACTAAGAAAATGTTGAATGAGAACTTTGACATGAAAGACTTAGGCCCCGCTGATGTCATATTAGGGATGAAGATTAGAAAAACTTCTAATGGCTATAGTCTGAGTCAGTCTCATTATGTTGAATCCATACTTAAGAAATATAATCAGTTTGACTGTAAACCTGTTTGCACTCCATATGATTCTTCTTGCAAACTCATGAAGAATAAGGGTGTAGGTGTTAACCAACTTGAATACTCAAGAGTCATAGGAAGTCTGATGTATTTGATGAATTGTACGAGACCAGACATTGCTTATGCTGTGAGTAGGTTAAGCAGGTATACTTGTAATCCAGGGCAGAAACATTGGGATGCACTTAATAGAGTGCTAAAGTACTTGAAGTACACAATGACCTTTTGTTTGAATTACGAAGGGTATCCGTCCGTCCTTGAGGGATTTTGTGATGCGAACTGGATAGCAGACTCAGAGGAGTCTAAGTCTACGAGTGGATATGTATTCACTCTAGCAGGTGCGTCTGTATCTTGGAAGAGTTCCAAACAGACATGTATAGCTCGCTCAACTATGGAGTCGGAGTTTATTGCGTTAGATAAAGCAGGAGAGGAGGCCGAATGGCTAAGAAACTTTTTAGAAGATATTCCTCTCTGGCATAGGCCTGTGCCAGCTATATCTATACATTGTGACAGAAAATCTGCAATAGGTAGAGCTAAAAATAGCTTCTACAATGGAAAGTCTATACATATGCGTAGAAGACATGATTCTTTGAAATTACTAATCTCAACAGGCGTTATTTCCATAGATTGGACAAGGTCCAAGGAGAATATCGCGGACCCTTTGACGAAAGGCTTGTCCAAGGAGATAGTTAGTAAAGCATCGAAGGGGATGGGGCTTAGGCTCAAATAATTAAACTTGCCATGAAGGATACTCAACCTTGCTGACTGGAGATTCCAAGATCAAGGTTTCGAATGAGACAACTAATTTGTGGTAGTTAAAGGTAAACACTATCAGATAATTTTATTATCTGTCCCTTCCCTATGGTGTTGATGTGATAGTGTGACTGCATGTGGAGGATGACTTTTAATTAAGTCTTAATGAGTTCTATAGTTTCAATTTAAGATTGAAGTGGGGTGTAGCAGTAAGCACTCTTAATGGAACTCACCTATCTGAATGAGGAAGTGGGTCGCTTCCTATGAGAATGGAGCCAATTCTTTAGAGCATTCTGAGAAACAGGATATGTCCAGGGCCAAAATGGACAAAACGGCACGAACTTAGCAACACTTGGAGGATATCATGCGTGGATATTATTTGAACTACACCAAACGCTAGCAGTTCAAGACATCGCGTTCACTGTTTAGCTAGTAGTTCCGGTAACTTCTCACTAAGCAAGGTTCAAGACCTCATGGACACCTTTGCCTAAATGGTATTTTCCTTACTCTGATTTTTTCGTTTTCCGATATTTCATTCATGTGGGGGATTGTTGGAGAAAATGAGTTTTAATTAAAAAGATTTTATGGTCTTGGTATGGTTTGATCTAATGACCTAAGGGTCTAAGGATACTCACTCATTTTTGGGTGAATGAAGTGGAACCTTTAGTCCCACATTGTGGAAAACTAAAGAGGAGCTCCACTATATAATCATACACTTATGTATGAATTGTAAAACGTGGGTGGAGCGGGTGGGCAAAAATACATATTTTGACCCATGCGATATACGCGTATACCATGCACCAAGTCCCTTTCCTATTCGGATTTACTTTTTGGAGAATTTTTTCTTTAAGAATTTAATTCCAAAATTATTTTTTAAGAGTTTTATTTGTGGGAAATTCCTTTTACGAGTTTTACTTGTTTTTGAAGAAAACAAAAAAAACCTAACTTGATTTGCAAGTATCTCATCCTATAAATATGACTCGAAATTCTGTTTTTAAAAAAACGTAATATAAATGGAACTACTGAAAAATACAAGGCTAGGTTGGTAGCGAAAGGCTATAAACAGATAGAAGGTATAGACTTCTTTGATACATATTCACCAGTAAGTAGAATTAGCTCCATTAGGATGTTAATTGCTATAGCTTCTGTCCATAACCTACAGATACATCAAATGGATGTAAAGACAGCGTTTTTGAATGGTGAATTAGATGAAGAAATTTATATGGAACAACCCGAAGGATTTGTAGTTAAAGGTTGTGAGAAGAAGGTTTGTAAACTGAAGAAATCTTTGTATGGATTGAAACAAGCACCTAAACAGTGGCATGAGAAATTTGATCATGTGATGATTTCTAGTGGTTTTAGAATTAATGAATCTGATAAGTGTGTTTATACTAAACTTGTCAAGGATGCCTGTGTGATTGTATGCTTGTATGTTGATGATATGCTTGTATGTTGATGGATGTTATTAATACCACTAAGAAAATGTTGAATGAGAACTTTGACATGAAAGACTTAGGCCCCGCTGATGTCATATTAGGGATGAAGATTAGAAAAACTTCTAATGGCTATAGTCTGAGTCAGTCTCATTATGTTGAATCCATACTTAAGAAATATAATCAGTTTGAATGTAAACCTGTTTGCACTCCATATGATTCTTCTTGCAAACTCATGAAGAATAAGGGTGTAGGTGTTAACCAACTTGAATACTCAAGAGTCATAGGAAGTCTGATGTATTTGATGAATTGTACGAGACCAGACATTGCTTATGCTGTGAGTAGGTTAAGCAGGTATACTTGTAATCCAGGGCAGAAACATTGGGATGCACTTAATAGAGTGCTAAAGTACTTGAAGTACACAATGACCTTTTGTTTGAATTACGAAGGGTATCCGGCCGTCCTTGAGGGATTTTGCGATGCGAAGTGGATAGCAGACTCAGAGGAGTCTAAGTCTACGAGTGGATATGTATTCACTCTAGCAGGTGCGTCTGTATCTTGGAAGAGTTCCAAACAGACATGTATAGCTCGCTCAACTATGGAGTCGGAGTTTATTGCGTTAGATAAAGCAGGAGAGGAGGCCGAATGGCTAAGAAACTTTTTAGAAGATATTCCTCTCTGGCATAGGCCTGTGCCAGCTATATCTATACATTGTGACAGCAAATCTGCAATAGGTAGAGCTAAAAATAGCTTCTACAATGGAAAGTCTATACATATGCGTAGAAGACATGATTCTTTGAAATTACTAATCTCAACAGGCGTTATTTCCATAGATTGGACAAGGTCCAAGGAGAATATCGCGGACCCTTTGACGAAAGGCTTGTCCAAGGAGATAGTTAGTAAAGCATCGAAGGGGATTGGGCTTAGGCTCAAATAATTAAACTTGCCATGAAGGATACTCAACCTTGCTGACTGGAGATTCCAAGATCAAGGTTTCGAATGAGACAACTAATTTGTGGTAGTTAAAGGTAAACACTATCAGATAATTTTATTATCTGTCCCTTCCCTATGGTGTTGATGTGATAGTATGACTGCATGTGGAGGATGATTTTTAATTAAGTCTTAATGAGTTCAATTTAAGATTGAAGTGGGGGTGTAGCAGTAAACACTCTTGATGGAACTCACCTATCTGAATGAGGAAGTGGGTCGCTTCCTATGAGAATGGATCCAATTCTTTAGAGCATTCTGAGAAACAGGATATGTCCAGGGCCAAAATGGACAAAACGGCACGAACTTAGCAACACTTGGAGGATATCATGCGTGGATATTATTTGAACTACACCAAACGCTAGCAGTTCAAGACATCGCGTTCACTGTTTAGCTAGTAGTTCCGGTAACTTCTCACTAAGCAAGGTTCAAGACCTCATGGACACCTTTGCCTAAATGGTATTTTCCTTACTCTGATTTTTTCGTTTTCCGACATTTCATTCATGTGGGGGATTGTTGGAGAAAATGATTTTTAATTAAAAAGATTTTATGGTCTTGGTATGGTTTGATCTAATGACCTAAGGGTCTAAGGATACTCACTCATTTTTGGGTGAATGAAGTGGAACCTTTAGTCCCACATTGTGGAAAACTAAAGAGGAGCTCCACTATATAATCATACACTTATGTATGAATTGTAAAATGTGGGTGGAGCGGGTAGGCAAAAATACATATTTTGACCCATGCGATATACGCGTATACCATGCACCAAGTCCCTTTCCTACACGGATTTATTTTTGGGAGAATTTTTTCTTTAGGAATTTAATTCCAAAATTATTTTTTAAGAGTTTTATTTGTGGGAAATTCCTTTTACGAGTTTTACTTGTTTTGAAGAAAACAAAAAACCTAACTTGATTTGCAAGTATCTCATCCTATAAATATGACTCGAAATTCTGTTTTAAAAACACACAAGCAGCGACTATCTCTAGGTCTACTTTTCTTCTTCTTCTTATATTTTGTGCGGCGTTTTGCTTCCATCCCTGTTGCTGAGTTCAAGAGTGGGTAACTTGCGTTGTGCTAACTCAAGTTATATCGGGAAGTCTTATCCTGGACACATCTTCGCACGTTGGGGTTTAGCATTACTTCAGAGTATACCCGCGAACTAATGTGTTAAGGACAGCTTGTTGAACCTGTGATTCTGCCCTCATCAATTTGTTCGTGGTAGAGTTGTTTGATACTGTTCTTTATATTTTTATTTTTTGATACATCTGACGTTTCTTCAATTGTTGCAAGATTACAACAATCTTAACACATTAACATTCCTTGTAACAATGGGAAAGAACGATGTTGAAAGACCACAGAAGTTTAACGGAAAGGATTTCAAGAGATGGCAATCCAAGATGTTATTTTATCTAAGCCATCATGAACTGGATTATGTACTTGTTCCACATGCTGAATTGATGAATGTTGAAGGTTTAACTGAGGAGGCGATCGAGTATAACAAGAGGTGTAATTTTCTGGCGAAAAATCATATCATGAATGGTTTGGAAGATGCGATGTATGATTTTTACAATGCTAAAGAAAATTTCAGTGCTTATGATTTGTGGACTTCGTTAGAAGCAAAGTATCAAGCGGAGACTGCAGGGAGCAAGAAATTTCTGGTGGCGAAGTTTATGGACTTCAAGATGACGAATGATAAACCTGTTGTTGATCAATTTCTCGAATTTCAACAGATCATTAATGAGATTCTTACTGAAGTTATGGTCATTGATGAGACGTTTCAAGTATCTGCGGTAATTGAGAAGTTACCATCTTCTTGGTCTGAATACAAGAAAAAGCTAAGACATGAAACTGGCGAGATCAACATGGTTGAATTAGGAAAGAAAATTCAAGTGGAAGAGATGTTGTGCACCAAGGATAAGAACGTGTCTTCTGCAACGGACATGAGTAACAAAGCTCATATGACTGAACACAGATCTTCCAAAGCTGGAAAAGGTGAGAGTAACAATCGTAACTCTAAGCGTGGTCCTCCCAAGAAAGGTATGTTTCGAAAACCAGAGTCTAGCATTACTAAAATTAAGGGTGCTTGTTATGCGTGTGGAGTTACTGGACATATGGCAGTTCACTGTAGACATCGTAAGGACAAAAAGGATAGTGCTAACTTGGTTGAAAAGAACAAGGACGAGTTTTCTGCAGTAGTGTATGAAGTTAATTTGGTGACCAATGTGATGGACTGGTGGGTAGACTCTGGAGCTACCAAGCATGTTTGTGGGAACAGAGACCTGTTCACCTCCTACCAGAGGGTAGGGGAAGGCGAGAAACTCTATATGGGTAACTCATCTGCATCAGAGGTTGCAGGAAAAGGAAAGGTCGGTCTGAAGCTCACATCTGGCAAGACTCTCACATTGAATGAAGTTCTTCATGTTCCAGACATCTGCAAAAATCTTGTTTCTTGTTCTGTTTTAGATGATAAGGGTTTTAAAGTTTCAATTGAGTCTGGAAAACTTATAGTAACTAAGGGCAATGATTATGTGGGTAATGGTTATAAGACTGGAGGTCTTTACAAACTTAATGTAACCTGTCCTGAAGTGAAATTGAATGATTCTTCTGCTTACATGTGTGTGTCATCGAATGTTTGGCATGGTAGACTTGGTCATGTAAATTACAAATCAATGCATAAACTGGCTAGCGTAGGCTGCATACCCAAATTCACTTTGGATAAAAGTTATAAGTGTGAGATTTGCGTAGAATCTAAGCATGCTAAGAAATCATTCAGGAAGAATGTCCAGAGAAACACTAAACCCTTAGAATTGATTCATTCAGACGTAGTTGACATGAAGTCAGTTCAAACTAGAGGTGGTAAGAAATGGTTTGTCACTTTTATAGATGATTGTACGAGGTACTGTCAGGTTTATTTGCTTAGAGGGAAGGACAATGCCTTAGAAGCCTTTAAGATATATAAACGTGAAGTTGAAAACCAATTGAATGCTACCATTAAAACTTTTAGGTCTGACCGTGGTGGTGAGTATCTAATTCCTATTGGATATTTCTGTGAAGAACATGGGATAATACATGAAACTACAGCCCCTTATTCACCTCAATCCAATGGTGTAGCTGAACGAAAGAACCGTACCCTTAAGGATATGATGAATGCCATGTTGATTAGTTCAGGATTACCTTCGAATTTGTGGGGGGAGGCTATCCTCTCAGCCAATTACATCCTGAACAGAGTACCCTTTAAAGGATCAGATAAAAGTCCATATGAGTTATGGAAAAGTAAACAACCATCTTATGATTACTTCAAAGTGTGGGGGTGCTTGGCAAAGGTGGCCATCCCTCCTCCTAAGACAAATAAGATAGGACCCAAAACCGTTGATTGTGTTTTTATAGGGTATCCTGAGCATTCTAGTGCTCATAGGTTTATGGTTGTGAGTTCTGAAATTTCTGACATAGGGTTGAATACTATCATGGAGTCTAGGGATGCTGAGTTCTTTGAGAATGTTTTTCCTATGAAACGTGATTCTCGGAAGAGATGTTTAGATGATCCCCTAGAATTTACATCATCCAGTCAGTCATTACCTTTAGAGGAAGATGAACCAGAAATAGAACCTAGAAGAGGTAAAAGGGTTAAAACTATGAAAACCTATCCTGGTTGCATTACATACCTAGCCGAGTCTGATCCTCAGACTTATAAAGAAGCCATGACTTGTCCTGAAGCTCCGTGGTGGAAGGAAGCTTCAATTAGTGAAATGGATTCCATTCGAGAAAACGGTACTTTTGAACTTGTAGATTTACCTACAGGGTCTAAGGCCATAGGTTGTAAATGGATTTTCAAGAGAAAACGTAATATAAATGGAACTATTGAAAAATACAAGGCTAGGTTGGTAGCGAAAGGCTATAAACAGATAGAAGGTATAGACTTCTTTGATACATATTCACCAGTAAGTAGAATTAGCTCCATTAGGATGTTAATTGCTATAGCTTCTGTCCATAACCTACAGATACATCAAATGGATGTAAAGACAGCGTTTTTGAATGGTGAATTAGATGAAGAAATTTATATGGAACAACCCGAAGGATTTGTAGTTAAAGGTTGTGAGAAGAAAGTTTGTAAACTGAAGAAATCTTTGTATGGATTGAAACAAGCACCTAAACAGTGGCATGAGAAATTTGATCATGTGATGATTTCTAGTGGTTTTAGAATTAATGAATCTGATAAGTGTGTTTATACTAAACTTGTCAAGGATTCCTGTGTGATTGTATGCTTGTATGTTGATGATATGCTTATAATAGGTACAAACATGGATGTTATTAATACCACTAAGAAAATGTTGAATGAGAACTTTTACATGAAAGACTTAGGCCCCGCTGATGTCATATTAGGGATGAAGATTAGAAAAACTTCTAATGGCTATAGTCTGAGTCAGTCTCATTATGTCGAATCCATACTTAAGAAATATAATCAGTTTGACTGTAAACCTGTTTGCACTCCATATGATTCTTCTTGCAAACTCATGAAGAATAAGGGTGTAGGTGTTAACCAACTTGAATACTCGAGAGTCATAGGAAGTCTGATGTATTTGATGAATTGTACGAGACCAGACATTGCTTATGCTGTGAGTAGGTTAAGCAGGTATACTTGTAATCCAGGGAAGAAACATTGGGATGCACTTAATAGAGTGCTAAAGTACTTGAAGTACACAATGACCTTTTGTTTGAATTACGAAGGGTATCCGGCCGTCCTTGAGGGATTTTGCGATGCGAACTGGATAGCAGACTCAGAGGAGTTCAAGTCTACGAGTGGATATGTATTCACTCTAGCAGGTGCGTCTGTATCTTGGAAGATTTCCAAACAGACATGTATAGCTCGCTCAACTATGGAGTCGGAGTTTATTGCGTTAGATAAAGCAGGAGAGGAGGCCGAATGGCTAAGAAACTTTTTAGAAGATATTCCTCTCTGGCATAGGCCTGTGCCAGCTATATCTATACATTGTGACAGCAAATCTGCAATAGGTATAGCTAAAAATAGCTTCTACAATGGAAAGTCTATACATATGCGTAGAAGACATGATTCTTTGAAATTACTAATCTCAACAGGCGTTATTTCCATAGATTGGACAAGGTCCAAGGAGAATATCGCGGACCCTTTGACGAAAGGGCTTTTCCAAGGAGATAGTTAGTAAAGCATCGAAGGGGATGGGGCTTAGGCTAAAATAATTAAACTTTCCATGAAGGATACTCAACCTTGCTGACTGGAGATTCCAAGATCAAGGTTTCGAATGAGACAACTAATTTGTGGTAGTTAAAGGTAAACACTATCAGATAATTTTATTATCTGTCCCTTCCCTATGGTGTTGATGTGATAGTGTGACTGCATGTGGAGGATGACTTTTAATTAAGTCTTAATGAGTTCTATAGTTTCAATTTAAGATTGAAGTGGGGTGTAGCAGTAAACACTCTTGATGGAACTCACCTATCTGAATGAGGAAGTGGGTCGCTTCCTATGAGAATGGAGCCAATTCTTTAGAGCATTCTGAGAAACAGGATATGTCCAGGGCCAAAATGGACAAAACGGCACGAACTTAGCAACACTTGGAGGATATCATGCGTGGATATTATTTGAACTACACCAAACGCTAGCAGTTCAAGACATCGCGTTCACTGTTTAGCTAGTAGTTCCGGTAACTTCTCAGTAAGCAAGGTTCAAGACCTCATGGACACCTTTGCCTAAATGGTATTTTCCTTACTCTGATTTTTTCGTTTTCCGATATTTCATTCATGTGGGGGATTGTTGGAGAAAATGAGTTTTAATTAAAAAGATTTTATGGTCTTGGTATGGTTTGATCTAATGACCTAAGGGTCTAAGGATACTCACTCATTTTTGGGTGAATGAAGTGGAACCTTTAGTCCCACATTGTGGAAAACTAAAGAGGAGCTCCACTATATAATCATACACTTATGTATGAATTGTAAAACGTGGGTGGAGCGGGTGGGCAAAAATACATATTTTGACCCATGCGATATACGCGTATACCATGCACCAAGTCCCTTTCCTACACGGATTTATTTTTTGGAGAATTTTTTCTTTAGGAATTTAATTCCAAAATTATTTTTTAAGAGTTTTATTTGTGGGAAATTCCTTTTACGAGTTTTACTTGTTTTCGAAGAAAACAAAAAACCTAATTTGATTTGCAAGTATCTCATCCTATAAATATGACTCGAAATTCTGTTTTAAAAACACACAAGCAGCGACTATCTCTAGGTCTATTTTTCTTCTTCTTCTTATATTTTGTGCGGCGTTTTGCTTCCATCCTTGTTGCTGAGTTCAAGAGTGGGTAACTTGCGTTGTGCTAACTCAAGTTATATCGGGCAGTCTTATCCTGGACACATCTTCGCACGTTGGGGTTTAGCATTACTTCAGAGTATACCCGCGAACTAATGTGTTAAGGACAGCTTGTTCAACCTGTGATTCTGCCCTCATCAATTTGTTCGTGGTAGAGTTGTTTGATACTGTTCTTTATATTTATTGTTTGATACATCTGACGTTTCTTCAATTGTTGCAAGATTCCAACAATCTTAACACATTATTATTCCTTGTAACAATGGGAAAGAACGATGTTGAAAGACCACAGAAGTTTAACGGAAAGGATTTCAAGAGATGGCAATCCAAGATGCTATTTTATCTAAGCCATCATGAACTGGATTATGTACTTGTTCCACATGCTGAATTGATGAATGCTGAAGGTTTAACTGAGGAGGCGATCGAGTATAACAAGAGGTGTAATTTTCTGGCGAAAAATCATATCATGAATGGTTTGGAAGATGCGATGTATGATTTTTACAATGCTAAAGAAAATTTCAGTGCTTATGATTTGTGGACTGCGTTAGAAGCAAAGTATCAAGCGGAGACTGCAGGAAGCAAGAAATTTCTGGTGGCGAAGTTTATGGACTTCAAGATGACGAATGATAAACCTGTTGTTGATCAATTTCTCGAATTTCAACAGATCATTAATGAGATTCTTGCTGAAGGTATGGTCATTGATGAGACGTTTCAAGTATCTGCGGTAATTGAGAAGTTACCATCTTCTTGGTCTGAATACAAGAAAAAGCTAAGACATGAAACTGGCGAGATCAACATGGTTGAATTAGGAAAGAAAATTCAAGTGGAAGAGATGCTGTGCACCAAGGATAAGAACGTGTCTTCTGCAAGGGACATGAGTAACAAAGCTCATATGACTGAACACAGATCTTCCAAAGCTGGAAAAGGTGAGAGTAACAATCGTAACTCTAAGCGTAGTCCTCCCAAGAAAGGTATGTTTCGAAAACCAGAGTCTAGCATTACTAAAATTAAGGGTGCTTGTTATGCGTGTGGAGTTACTGGACATATGGCAGTTCACTGTAGACATCGTAAGGACAAAAAGGATAGTGCTAACTTGGTTGAAAAGAACAAGGACGAGTTTTCTGCAGTAGTGTCTGAAGTTAATTTGGTGACCAATGTGATGGACTGGTGGGTAGACTCTGGATCTACCAAGCATGTTTGTGGGAACAGAGACCTGTTCACCTCCTACCAGAGGGTAGGGGAAGGCGAGAAACTCTATATGGGTAACTCATCTGCATCAGAGGTTGCAGGAAAAGGAAAGGTCGGTCTGAAGCTCACATCTGGCAAGACTCTCACATTGAATGAAGTTCTTCATGTTCCAGACATCTGCAAAAATCTTGTTTCTTGTTCTGTTTTAGATGATAAGGGTTTTAAAGTTTCAATTGAGTCTGGAAAACTTATAGTAACAAAGGGCAATGATTATGTGGGTAAGGGTTATAAGACTGGGGGTCTTTACAAACTTAATGTAACCTGTCCTGAAGTGAAATTAAATGATTCTTCTGCTTACATGTGTGTGTCATCGAATGTTTGGCATGGTAGACTTGGTCATGTAAATTACAAATCAATGCATAAACTGGCTAGCGTAGGCTGCATACCCAAATTCACTTTAGATAAAAGTCATAAGTGTGAGATTTGCGTAGAATCTAAGCATGCTAAGAAATCATTCAGGAAGAATGTCCAGAGAAACACTAAACCCTTAGAATTGATTCATTCAGACGTAGTTGACATGAAGTCAGTTCAAACTAGAGGAGGTAAGAAATGGTTTGTCACTTTTATAGATGATTGTACGAGGTACTGTCAGGTTTATTTGCTTAGAGGGAAGGACAACGCCTTAGAAGCCTTTAAGATATATAAACGTGAAGTTGAAAACCAATTGAATGCTACCATTAAAACTTTTAGGTCTGACCGTGGTGGTGAGTATCTAATTCCTATTGGAGATTTCTGTGAAGAACATGGCATAGTACATGAAACTACAGCCCCTTATTCACCTCAATCCAATGGTGTAGCTGAACGAAAGAACCGTACCCTTAAGGATATGATGAATGCCATGTTGATTAGTTCAGGATTACCTTCGAATTTGTGGGGGGAGGCTATCCTCTCAGCCAATTACATCCTGAACAGAGTACCCTTTAAAGGATCAGATAAAAGTCCATATGAGTTATGGAAAAGTAAACAACCATCTTATGATTACTTCAAAGTGTGGGGGTGCTTGGCAAAGGTGGCCATCCCTCCTCCTAAGACAATTAAGATAGGACCCAAAACCGTTGATTGTGTTTTTATAGGGTATCCTGAGCATTCTAGTGCTCATAGGTTTATGATTGTGAGTTCTGAAATTTCTGACATAGGGTTGAATACTATCATGGAGTCTAGGGATGCTGAGTTCTTTGAGAATGTTTTTCCTATGAAACGTGATTCTCGAAAGAGATGTTTAGATGATCCCCTAGAATTTACATCATCCAGTCAGTCATTACCTTTAGAGGAAGATGAACCAGAAATAGAACCTAGAAGAGGTAAAAGGGTTAAAACTATGAAAACCTATCCTGGTTGCATTACATACCTAGCCGAGTCTGATCCTCAGACTTACAAAGAAGCCATGACTTGTCCTGAAGCTCCATGGTGGAAAGAAGCTTCAATTAGTGAAATGGATTCCATTCGAGAAAACGGTACTTTTGAACTTGTAGATTTACCTCCAGGGTCTAAGGCCATAGGTTGTAAATGGATTTTCAAGAGAAAACGTAATATAAATGGAACTATTGAAAAATACAAGGCTAGGTTGGTAGCGAAAGGCTATAAACAGATAGAAGGTATAGACTTCTTTGATACATATTCACCAGTAAGTAGAATTAGCTCCATTAGGATGTTAATTGCTATAGCTTCTGTCCATAACCTACAGATACATCAAATGGATGTAAAGACAGCGTTTTTGAATGGTGAATTAGATGAAGAAATTTATATGGAACAACCCGAAGGATTTGTAGTTAAAGGTTGTGAGAAGAAGGTTTGTAAACTGAAGAAATCTTTGTATGGATTGAAACAAGCACCTAAACAGTGGCATGAGAAATTTGATCATGTGATGATTTCTAGTGGTTTTAGAATTAATGAATCTGATAAGTGTGTTTATACTAAAATTGTCAAGGATGCCTGTGTGATTGTATGCTTGTATGTTGATGATATGCTTATACTAGGTACAAACATGGATGTTATTAATACCACTAAGAAAATGTTGAATGAGAACTTTGACATGAAAGACTTAGGCCCCGCTGATGTCATATTAGGGATGAAGATTAGAAAAACTTCTAATGGCTATAGTCTGAGTCAGTCTCATTATGTTGAATCCATACTTAAGAAATATAATCAGTTTGACTGTAAACCTGTTTGCACTCCATATGATTCTTCTTGCAAACTCATGAAGAATAAGGGTGTAGGTGTTAACCAACTTGAATACTCAAGAGTCATAGGAAGTCTGATGTATTTGATGAATTGTACGAGACCAGACATTGCTTATGCTGTGAGTAGGTTAAGCAGGTATACTTGTAATCCAGGGCAGAAACATTGGGATGCACTTAATAGAGTGCTAAAGTACTTGAAGTACACAATGACCTTTTGTTTGAATTACGAAGGGTATCCGGCCGTCCTTGAGGGATTTTGTGATGCGAACTGGATAGCAGACTCAGAGGAGTCTAAGTCTACGAGTGGATATGTATTCACTCTAGCAGGTGCGTCTGTATCTTGGAAGAGTTCCAAACAGACATGTATAGATCGCTCAACTATGGAGTCGGAGTTTATTGCGTTAGATAAAGCAGGAGAGGAGGCCGAATGGCTAAGAAACTTTTTAGAAGATATTCCTCTCTGGCATAGGCCTGTGCCAGCTATATCTATACATTGTGACAGCAAATCTGCAATAGGTAGAGCTAAAAATAGCTTCTACAATGGAAAGTCTATACATATGCGTAGAAGACATGATTCTTTGAAATTACTAATCTCAACAGGCGTTATTTCCATAGATTGGACAAGGTCCAAGGAGAATATCGCGGACCCTTTGACGAAAGGCTTGTCCAAGGAGATAGTTAGTAAAGCATCGAAGGGGATGGGGCTTAGGCTCAAATAATTAAACTTGCCATGAAGGATACTCAACCTTGCTGAATGGAGATTCCAAGATCAAGGTTTCGAATGAGACAACTAATTTGTGGTAGTTAAAGGTAAACACTATCAGATAATTTTATTATCTGTCCCTTCCCTATGGTGTTGATGTGATAGTGTGACTGCATGTGGAGGATGACTTTTAATTAAGTCTTAATGAGTTCTATAGTTTCAATTTAAGATTGAAGTGGGGTGTAGCAGTAAGCACTCTTGATGGAACTCACCTATCTGAATGAGGAAGTGGGTCGCTTCCTATGAGAATGGAGCCAATTCTTTAGAGCATTCTGAGAAACAGGATATGTCCAGGGCCAAAATGGACAAAACGGCACGAACTTAGCAACACTTGGAGGATATCATGCGTGGATATTATTTGAACTACACCAAACGCTAGCAGTTCAAGACATCGCGTTCACTGTTTAGCTAGTAGTTCCGGTAACTTCTCACTAAGAAAGGTTCAAGACCTCATGGACACCTTTGCCTAAATGGTATTTTCCTTACTCTGATTTTTTCGTTTTCCGATATTTCATTCATGTGGGGGATTATTGGAGAAAATGAGTTTTAATTAAAAAGATTTTATGGTCTTGGTATGGTTTGATCTAATGACCTAAGGGTCTAAGGATACTCACTCATTTTTGGGTGAATGAAGTGGAACCTTTAGTCCCACATTGTGGAAAACTAAAGAGGAGCTCCACTATATAATCATACACTTATGTATGAATTGTAAAACGTGGGTGGAGCGGGTGGGCAAAAATACATATTTTGACCCATGCGATATACGCGTATACCATGCACCAAGTCCCTTTCCTATTCGGATTTACTTTTTGGAGAATTTTTTCTTTAGGAATTTAATTCCAAAATTATTTTTTAAGAGTTTTATTTGTGGGAAATTCCTTTTACAAGTTTTACTTGTTTTTGAAGAAAACAAAAAAAAACCTAACTTGATTTGCAAGTATCTCATCCTATAAATATGACTCGAAATTCTGTTTTTAAAAAACACACAAGCAGCGACTATCTCTAGGTCTACTTTTCTTCTTCTTCTTATATTTTGTGCGGCGTTTTGCTTCCATCCCTGTTGCTGAGTTCAAGAGTGGGTAACTTGCGTTGTGCTAACTCAAGTTATATCGGGCAGTCTTATCCTGGACACATCTTCGCACGTTGGGGTTTAGCATTACTTCAGAGTATACCCGCGAACTAATGTGTTAAGGACAGCTTGTTGAACCTGTGATTCTGCCCTCATCAATTTGTTCGTGGTAGAGTTGTACTTGTTTTGACCCATGCGATATACGCGTATACCATGCACCAAGTCCCTTTCCTATTCGGATTTACTTTTTGGAGAATTTTTTCTTTAGGAATTTAATTCCAAAATTATTTTTTAAGAGTTTTATTTGTGGGAAATTCCTTTTACTAGTTTTACTTGTTTTTGAAGAAAACAAAAAAAAACCTAACTTGATTTGCAAGTATCTCATCCTATAAATATGACTCGAAATTCTGTTTTTAAAAAACACACAAGCAGCGACTATCTCTAGGTCTACTTTTCTTCTTCTTCTTATATTTTGTGCGGCGTTTTGCTTCCATCCCTGTTGCTGAGTTCAAGAGTGGGTAACTTGCGTTGTGCTAACTCAAGTTATATCGGGCAGTCTTATCCTGGACACATCTTCGCACGTTGGGGTTTAGCATTACTTCAGAGTATACCCGCGAACTAATGTGTTAAGGACAGCTTGTTGAACCTGTGATTCTGCCCTCATCAATTTGTTCGTGGTAGAGTTGTTTGATACTGTTCTTTATATTATTGTTTGATACATCTGACGTTTCTTCAATTGTTGCAAGATTACAACAATCTTAACACATTAATATTCCTTGTAACAATGGGAAAGAACGATGTTGAAAGACCACAGAAGTTTAACGGAAAGGATTTCAAGAGATGGCAATCCAAGATGCTATTTTATCTAAGCCATTATGAACTGGATTATGTACTTGTTCCACATGCTGAATTGATGAATGCTGAAGGTTTAACTGAGGAGGCGATCGAGTATAACAAGAGGTGTAATTTTCTGGAGAAAAATCATATCATGAATGGTTTGGAAGATGCGATGTATGATTTTTACAATGCTAAAGAAAATTTCAGTGCTTATGATTTGTGGACTGCGTTAGAAGCAAAGTATCAAGCGGAGACTGCAGGGAGCAAGAAATTTCTGGTGGCGAAGTTTATGGACTTCAAGATGACGAATGATAAACCTGTTGTTGATCAATTTCTCGAATTTCAACAGATCATTAATGAGATTCTTGCTGAAGGTATGTTCATTGATGAGACGTTTCAAGTATCTGCGGTAATTGAGAAGTTACCATCTTCTTGGTCTGAATACAAGAAAAAGCTAAGACATGAAACTGGCGAGATCAACATGGTTGAATTAGGAAAGAAAATTCAAGTGGAAGAGATGCTGTGCACCAAGGATAAGAACGTGTCTTCTGCAAGGGACATGAGTAACAAAGCTCATATGACTGAACACAGATCTTCCAAAGCTGGAAAAGGTGAGAGTAACAATCGTAACTCTAAGCGTGGTCCTCCCAAGAAAGGTATGTTTCGAAAACCAGAGTCTAGCATTACTAAAATTAAGGGTGCTTGTTATGCGTGTGGAGTTACTGGCCATATGGAAGTTCACTGTAGACATCGTAAGGACAAGAAGGATAATGCTAACTTGGTTGAAAAGAACAAGGATGAGTTTTCTGCTGTAGTGTCTGAAGTTAATTTGGTGACCAATGTGATGGACTGGTGGGTAGACTCTGGAGCTACCAAGCATGTTTGTGGGAACAGAGACCTGTTCACCTCCTACCAGAGGGTAGGGGAAGGCGAGAAACTCTATATGGGTAACTCATCTGCATCAGAGGTTGCAGGAAAAGGAAAGGTCGGTCTGAAGCTCACATCTGGCAAGACTCTCACATTGAATGAAGTTCTTCATGTTCCAGACATCTGCAAAAATCTTGTTTCTTGTTCTGTTTTAGATGATAAGGGTTTTAAAGTTTCAATTGAGTCTGGAAAACTTATAGTAACTAAGGGCAATGATTATGTGGGTAAGGGTTATAAGACTGGGGGTCTTTACAAACTTAATGCAACCTGTCCTGAAGTGAAATTGAATGATTCTTCTGCTTACATATGTGTGTCATCGAATGTTTGGCATGGTAGACTTGGTCATGTAAATTACAAATTTGTGGGGGGAGGCTATCCTCTCAGCCAATTACATCCTGAACAGAGTACCCTTTAAATGATCAGATAAAAGTCCATATGAGTTATGGAAAGGTAAACAACCATCTTATGATTACTTCAAAGTGTGGGGGTGCTTGGAAAAGGTGGCCATCCCTCCTCCTAAGACAAATAAGATAGGACCCAAAACCGTTGATTGTGTTTTTATAGGGTATCCTGAGCATTCTAGTGCTCATAGGTTTATGGTTGTGAGTTCTGAAATTTCTGACATAGGGTTGAATACTATCATGGAGTCTAGGGATGCTGAGTTCTTTGAGAATGTTTTTCCTATGAAACGTGATTCTCGAAAGAGATGTTTAGATGATCCCCTAGAATTTACATCATCCAGTCAGTCATTACCTTTAGAGGAAGATGAACCAGAAATAGAACCTAGAAGAGGTAAAAGGGTTAAAACTATGAAAACCTATCCTGGTTGCATTACATACCTAGCCGAGTCTGATCCTCAGACTTATAAAGAAGCCATGACTTGTACTGAAGCTCCATGGTGGAAAGAAGCTTCAATTAGTGAAATGGATTCCATTCGAGAAAACGGTACTTTTGAACTTGTAGATTTACCTCCAGGGTCTAAGGCCATAGGTTGTAAATGGATTTTCAAGAGAAAACGTAATATAAATGGAACTATTGAAAAATACAAGGCTAGGTTGGTAGCGAAAGGCTATAAACAGATAGAAGGTATAGACTTCTTTGATACATATTCACCAGTAAGTAGAATTAGCTCCATTAGGATGTTAATTGCTATAGCTTCTGTCCATAACCTACAGATACATCAAATGGATGTAAAGACAGCGTTTTTGAATGGTGAATTAGATGAAGAAATTTATATGGAACAACCCGAAGGATTTGTAGTTAAAGGTTGTGAGAAGAAGGTTTGTAAACTGAAGAAATCTTTGTATGGATTGAAACAAGCACCTAAACAGTGGCATGAGAAATTTGATCATGTGATGATTTCTAGTGGTTTTAGAATTAATGAATCTGATAAGTGTGTTTATACTAAACTTGTCAAGGATGCCTGTGTGATTGTATGCTTGTATGTTGATGATATGCTTATACTAGGTACAAACATGGATGTTATTAATACCACTAAGAAAATTTTGAATGAGAACTTTGACATGAAAGACTTAGGCCCCGCTGATGTCATATTAGGGATGAAGATTAGAAAAACTTCTAATGGCTATAGTCTGAGTCAGTCTCATTATGTTGAATCCATACTTAAGAAATATAATCAGTTTGACTGTAAACCTGTTTGCACTCCATATGATTCTTCTTGCAAACTCATGAAGAATAAGGGTGTAGGTGTTAACCAACTTGAATACTCAAGAGTCATAGGAAGTCTGATGTATTTGATGAATTGTACGAGACCAGACATTGCTTATGCTGTGAGTAGGTTAAGCAGGTATACTTGTAATCCAGGGCAGAAACATTGGGATGCACTTAATAGAGTGCTAAAGTACTTGAAGTACACAATGACCTTTTGTTTGAATTACGAAGGGTATCCGGCCGTCCTTGAGGGATTTTGCGATGCGAACTGGATAGCAGACTCAGAGGAGTCTAAGTCTACGAGTGGATATGTATTCACTCTAGCAGGTGCGTCTGTATCTTGGAAGAGTTCCAAACAGACATGTATAGCTCGCTCAACTATGGAGTCGGAGTTTATTGCGTTAGATAAAGCAGGAGAGGAGGCCGAATGGCTAAGAAACTTTTTAGAAGATATTCCTCTCTGGCATAGGCCTGTGCCAGCTATATCTATACATTGTGACAGCAAATCTGCAATAGGTAGAGCTAAAAATAGCTTCTACAATGGAAAATCTATACATATGCGTAGAAGACATGATTCTTTGAAATTACTAATCTCAACAGGCGTTATTTCCATAGATTGGACAAGGTCCAAGGAGAATATCGCGGACCCTTTGACGAAAGGCTTGTCCAAGGAGATAGTTAGTAAAGCATCGAAGGGGATGGGGCTTAGGCTCAAATAATTAAACTTGCCATGAAGGATACTCAACCTTGCTGACTGGAGATTCCAAGATCAAGGTTTCGAATGAGACAACTAATTTGTGGTAGTTAAAGGTAAACACTATCAGATAATTTTATTATCTGTCCCTTCCCTATGGTGTTGATGTGATAGTGTGACTGCATGTGGAGGATGACTTTTAATTAAGTCTTAATGAGTTCTATAGTTTCAATTTAAGATTGAAGTGGGGTGTAGCAGTAAGCACTCTTGATGGAACTCACCTATCTGAATGAGGAAGTGGGTCGCTTCCTATGAGAATGGAGCCAATTCTTTAGAGCATTCTGAGAAACATGATATGTCCAGGGCCAAAATGGACAAAACGGCACGAACTTAGCAACACTTGGAGGATATCATGCGTGGATATTATTTGAACTACACCAAACGCTAGCAGTTCAAGACATCGCGTTCACTGTTTAGCTAGTAGTTCCGGTAACTTCTCACTAAGCAAGGTTCAAGACCTCATGGACACCTTTGCCTAAATGGTATTTTCCTTACTCTGATTTTTTCGTTTTCCGATATTTCATTCATATGGGGGATTGTTGGAGAAAATGAGTTTTAATTAAAAAGATTTTATGGTCTTGGTATGGTTTGATCTAATGACCTAAGGGTCTAAGGATACTCACTCATTTTTGGGTGAATGAAGTGGAACCTTTAGTCCCACATTGTGGAAAACTAAAGAGGAGCTCCACTATATAATCATACACTTATGTATGAATTGTAAAACGTGGGTGGAGCGGGTGGGCAAAAATACATATTTTTACCCATGCGATATACGCGTATACCATGCACCAAGTCCCTTTCCTATTCGGATTTACTTTTTGGAGAATTTTTTCTTTAGGAATTTAATTCCAAAATTATTTTTAAGAGTTTTATTTGTGGGAAATTCCTTTTACGAGTTTTACTTGTTTTTGAAGAAAACAAAAAAACCTAACTTGATTTGCAAGTATCTCATCCTATAAATATGACTCGAAATTCTGTTTTTAAAAAAACATACAAGCAGCGACTATCTCTAGGTCTACTTTTCTTCTTCTTCTTATATTTTGTGCGGCGTTTTGCTTCCATCCCTGTTGCTGAGTTCAAGAGTGGGTAACTTGCGTTGTGCTAACTCAAGTTATATCGGGCAGTCTTATCCTGGACACATCTTCGCACGTTGGGGTTTAGCATTACTTCAGAGTATACCCGCGAACTAATGTGTTAAGGACAGCTTGTTGAACCTGTGATTCTGCCCTCATCAATTTGTTCGTGGTAGAGTTGTTTGATACTGTTCTTTATATTATTGTTTGATACATCTGACGTTTCTTCAATTGTTGCAAGATTACAACAATCTTAACACATTAATATTCCTTGTAACAATGGGAAAGAACGATGTTGAAAGACCACAGAAGTTTAACGGAAAGGATTTCAAGAGATGGCAATCCAATATGCTATTTTATCTAAGCCATTATGAACTGGATTATGTACTTGTTCCACATGCTGAATTGATGAATGCTGAAGGTTTAACTGAGGAGGCGATCGAGTATAACAAGAGGTGTAATTTTCTGGCGAAAAATCATATCATGAATGGTTTGGAAGATGCGATGTATGATTTTTACAATGCTAAAGAAAATTTCAGTGCTTATGATTTGTGGACTGCGTTAGAAGCAAAGTATCAAGCGGAGACTGCAGGGAGCAAGAAATTTCTGGTGGCGAAGTTTATGGACTTCAAGATGACGAATGATAAACCTGTTGTTGATCAATTTCTCGAATTTCAACAGATCATTAATGAGATTCTTGCTGAAGGTATGGTCATTGATGAGACGTTTCAAGTATCTGCGGTAATTGAGAAGTTACCATCTTCTTGGTCTGAATACAAGAAAAAGCTAAGACATGAAACTGGCTAGATCAACATGGTTGAATTAGGAAAGAAAATTCAAGTGGAAGAGATGCTGTGCACCAAGGATAAGAACGTGTCTTCTGCAAGGGACATGAGTAACAAAGCTCATATGACTGAACACAGATCTTCCAAAGCTGGAAAAGGTGAGAGTAACAATCGTAACTCTAAGCGTGGTCCTCCCAAGAAAGGTATGTTTCGAAAACCAGAGTCTTGCATTACTAAAATTAAGGGTGCTTGCTATGCGTGTGGAGTTACTGGACATATGGCAGTTCACTGTAGACATCGTAAGGACAAAAAGGATAGTGCTAACTTGGTTGAAAAGAACAAGGACGAGTTTTCTGCAGTAGTGTCTGAAGTTAATTTGGTGACCAATGTGATGGACTGGTGGGTAGACTCTGGAGCTACCAAGCATGTTTGTGGGAACAGAGACCTGTTCACCTCCTACCAGAGGGTAGGGGAAGGCGAGAAACTCTATATGGGTAACTCATCTGCATCAGAGGTTGCAGGAAAAGGAAAGGTCGGTCTGAAGCTCACATCTGGCAAGACTCTCACATTGAATGAAGTTCTTCATGTTCCAGACATCTGCAAAAATCTTGTTTCTTGTTCTGTTTTAGATGATAAGGGTTTTAAAGTTTCAATTGAGTCTGGAAAACTTATAGTAACTAAGGGCAATGATTATGTGGGTAAGGGTTATAAGACTGGGGGTCTTTACAAACTTAATGCAACCTGTCCTGAAGTGAAATTGAATGATTCTTCTGCTTACATGTGTGTGTCATCGAATGTTTGGCATGGTAGACTTGGTCATGTAAATTACAAATTTGTGGGGGGAGGCTATCCTCTCAGCCAATTACATCCTGAACAGAGTACCCTTTAAAGGATCAGATAAAAGTCCATATGAGTTATGGAAAGGTAAACAACCATCTTATGATTACTTCAAAGTGTGGGGGTGCTTGGAAAAGGTGGCCATCCCTCCTCCTAAGACAAATAAGATAGGACCCAAAACCGTTGATTGTGTTTTTATAGGGTATCCTGAGCATTCTAGTGCTCATAGGTTTATGGTTGTGAGTTCTGAAATTTCTGACATAGGGTTGAATACTATCATGGAGTCTAGGGATGCTGAGTTCTTTGAGAATGTTTTTCCTATGAAACGTGATTCTCGAAAGAGATGTTTAGATGATCCCCTAGAATTTACATCATCCAGTCAGTCATTACATTTAGAGGAAGATGAACCAGAAATAGAACCTAGAAGAGGTAAAAGGGTTAAAACTATGAAAACCTATCCTGGTTGCATTACATACCTAGCCGAGTCTGATCCTCAGACTTATAAAGAAGCCATGACTTGTACTGAAGCTCCGTGGTGGAAAGAAGCTTCAATTAGTGAAATGGATTCCATTCGAGAAAACGGTACTTTTGAACTTGTAGATTTACCTCCAGGGTCTAAGGCCATAGGTTGTAAATGGATTTTCAAGAGAAAACGTAATATAAATGGAACTATTGAAAAATACAAGGCTAGGTTGGTAGCGAAAGGCTATAAACAGATAGAAGGTATAGACTTCTTTGATACATATTCACCAGTAAGTAGAATTAGCTCCATTAGGATGTTAATTGCTATAGCTTCTGTCCATAACCTACAGATACATCAAATGGATGTAAAGACAGCGTTTTTGAATGGTGAATTAGATGAAGAAATTTATATGGAACAACCCGAAGGATTTGTAGTTAAAGGTTGTGAGAAGAAGGTTTGTAAACTGAAGAAATATTTGTATGGATTGAAACAAGCACCTAAACAGTGGCATGAGAAATTTGATCATGTGATGATTTTTTCTAGTGGTTTTAGAATTAATGAATCTGATAAGTGTGTTTATACTAAACTTGTCAAGGATGCCTGTGTGATTGTATGCTTGTATGTTGATGATATGCTTATACTAGGTACAAACATGGATGTTATTAATACCACTAAGAAAATGTTGAATGAGAACTTTGACATGAAAGACTTAGGCCCCGCTGATGTCATATTAGGGATGAAGATTAGAAAAACTTCTAATGGCTATAGTCTGAGTCAGTCTCATTATGTTGAATCCATACTTAAGAAATATAATCAGTTTGACTGTAAACCTGTTTGCACTCCATATGATTCTTCTTGCAAACTCATGAAGAATAAGGGTGTAGGTGTTAACCAACTTGAATACTCAAGAGTCATAGGAAGTCTGATGTATTTGATGAATTGTACGAGACCAGACATTGCTTATGCTGTGAGTAGGTTAAGCAGGTATACTTGTAATCCATGGCAGAAACATTGGGATGCACTTAATAGAGTGCTAAAGTACTTGAAGTACACAATGACCTTTTGTTTGAATTACGAAGGGTATCCGGCCGTCCTTGAGGGATTTTGTGATGCGAACTGGATAGCAGACTCAGAGGAGTCTAAGTCTACGAGTGGATATGTATTCACTCTAGCAGGTGCGTCTGTATCTTGGAAGAGTTCCAAACAGACATGTATAGCTCGCTCAACTATGGAGTCGGAGTTTATTGCGTTAGATAAAGCAGGAGAGGAGGCCGAATGGCTAAGAAACTTTTTAGAAGATATTCCTCTCTGGCATAGGCCTGTGCCAGCTATATCTATACATTGTGACAGCAAATCTGCAATAGGTAGAGCTAAAAATAGCTTCTACAATGGAAAGTCTATACATATGCGTAGAAGACATGATTCTTTGAAATTACTAATCTCAACAGGCGTTATTTCCATAGATTGGACAAGGTCCAAGGAGAATATCGCGGACCCTTTGACGAAAGGCTTGTCCAAGGAGATAGTTAGTAAAGCATCGAAGGGGATGGGGCTTAGGCTCAAATAATTAAACTTGCCATGAAGGATACTCAACCTTGCTGACTAGAGATTCCAAGATCAAGGTTTCGAATGAGACAACTAATTTGTGGTAGTTAAAGGTAAACACTATCAGATAATTTTATTATCTGTCCCTTCCCTATGGTGTTGATGTGATAGTGTGACTGCATGTGGAGGATGACTTTTAATTAAGTCTTAATGAGTTCTATAGTTTCAATTTAAGATTGAAGTGGGGTGTAGCAGTAAGCACTCTTGATGGAACTCACCTATCTGAATGAGGAAGTGGGTCGCTTCCTATGAGAATGGAGCCAATTCTTTAGAGCATTCTGAGAAACAGGATATGTCCAGGGCCAAAATGGACAAAACGGCACGAACTTAGCAACACTTGGAGGATATCATGCGTGGATATTATTTGAACTACACCAAACGCTAGCAGTTCAAGACATCGCGTTCACTGTTTAGCTAGTAGTTCCGGTAACTTCTCACTAAGCAAGGTTCAAGACCTCATGGACACCTTTGCCTAAATGGTATTTTCCTTACTCTGATTTTTTCGTTTTCCGATATTTTATTCATATGGGGGATTGTTGGAGAAAATGAGTTTTAATTAAAAAGATTTTATGGTCTTGGTATGGTTTGATCTAATGACCTAAGGGTCTAAGGATACTCACTCATTTTTGGGTGAATGAAGTGGAACCTTTAGTCCCACATTGTGGAAAACTAAAGAGGAGCTCCACTATATAATCATACACTTATGTATGAATTGTAAAACGTGGGTGGAGCGGGTGGGCAAAAATACATATTTTGACCCATGCGATATACGCGTATACCATGCACCAAGTCCCTTTCCTATTCGGATTTACTTTTTGGAGAATTTTTTCTTTAGGAATTTAATTCCAAAATTATTTTTTAAGAGTTTTATTTGTGGGAAATTCCTTTTACGAGTTTTACTTGTTTTTGAAGAAAACAAAAAAAAACTAACTTGATTTGCAAGTATCTCATCCTATAAATATGACTCGAAATTCTGTTTTTAAAAAAACACACAAGCAGCGACTATCTCTAGGTCTACTTTTCTTCTTCTTCTTATATTTTGTGCGGCGTTTTGCTTCCATCCCTGTTGCTGAGTTCAAGAGTGGGTAACTTGCGTTGTGCTAACTCAAGTTATATCGGGCAGTCTTATCCTGGACACATCTTCGCACGTTGGGGTTTAGCATTACTTCAGAGTATACCCGCGAACTAATGTGTTAAGGACAGCTTGTTGAACCTGTGATTCTGCCCTCATCAATTTGTTCGTGGTAGAGTTGTTTGATACTGTTCTTTATATTATTGTTTGATACATCTGACGTTTCTTCAATTGTTGCAAGATTCCAACAATCTTAACACATTAATATTCCTTGTAACAATGGGAAAGAACGATGTTGAAAGACCACAGAAGTTTAACGGAAAGGATTTCAAGAGATGGCAATCCAAGATGCTATTTTATCTAAGCCATCATGAACTGGATTATGTACTTGTTCCACATGCTGAATTGATGAATGCTGAAGGTTTAACTGAGGAGGCGATCGAGTATAACAAGAGGTGTAATTTTCTGGCGAAAAATCATATCATGAATGGTTTGGAAGATGCGATGTATGATTTTTACAATGCTAAAGAAAATTTCAGTGCTTATGATTTGTGGACTGCGTTAGAAGCAAAGTATCTAGCGGAGACTGCAGGGAGCAAGAAATTTCTGGTGGCGAAGTTTATGGACTTCAAGATGACGAATGATAAACCTGTTGTTGATCAATTTCTCGAATTTCAACAGATCATTAATGAGATTCTTGCTGAAGGTATGGTCATTGATGAGACGTTTCAAGTATCTGCGGTAATTGAGAAGTTACCATCTTCTTGGTCTGAATACAAGAAAAAGCTAAGACATGAAACTGGCGAGATCAACATGGTTGAATTAGGAAAGAAAATTCAAGTGGAAGAGATGCTGTGCACCAAGGATAAGAACGTGTCTTCTGCAAGGGACATGAGTAACAAAGCTCATATGACTGAACACAGATCTTCCAAAGCTGGAAAAGGTGAGAGTAACAATTGTAACTCTAAGCGTGGTCCTCCCAAAAAAGGTATGTTTCGAAAACCAGAGTCTAGCATTACTAAAATTAAGGGTGCTTGTTATGCGTGTGGAGTTACTGGACATATGGCAGTTCACTGTAGACATCGTAAGGACAAAAAGGATAGTGCTAACTTGGTTGAAAAGAACAAGGACGAGTTTTCTGCAGTAGTGTCTGAAGTTAATTTGGTGACCAATGTGATGGACTGGTGGGTAGACTCTGGAGCTACCAAGCATGTTTGTGGGAACAGAGACCTGTTCACCTCCTACCAGAGGGTAGGGGAAGGCGAGAAACTCTATATGGGTAACTCATCTGCATCAGAGGTTGCAGGAAAAGGAAAGGTCGGTCTGAAGCTCACATCTGGCAAGACTCTCACATTGAATGAAGTTCTTCATGTTCCAGACATCTGCAAAAATCTTGTTTCTTGTTCTGTTTTAGATGATAAGGGTTTTAAAGTTTCAATTGAGTCTGGAAAACTTATAGTAACTAAGGGCAATGAGTATGTGGGTAAGGGTTATAAGACTGGAGGTCTTTACAAACTTAATGTAACCTGTCCTGAAGTGAAATTGAATGATTCTTCTTCTTACATGTGTGTGTCATCGAATGTTTGGCATGGTAGACTTGGTCATGTAAATTACAAATCAATGCATAAACTGGCTAGCGTAGGCTGCATACCCAAATTCACTTTGGATAAAAGTTATAAGTGTGAGATTTGCGTAGAATCTAAGCATGCTAAGAAATCATTCAGGAAGAATGTCCAGAGAAACACTAAACCCTTAGAATTGATTCATTCAGACGTAGTTGACATGAAGTCAGTTCAAACTAGAGGTGGTAAGAAATGGTTTGTCACTTTTATAGATGATTGTACGAGGTACTGTCAGGTTTATTTGCTTAGAGGGAAGGACAATGCCTTAGAAGCCTTTAAGATATATAAACGTGAAGTTGAAAACCAATTGAATGCTACCATTAAAACTTTTAGTTCTGACCGTGGTGGTGAGTATCTAATTCCTATTGGAGATTTCTGTGAAGAACATGGGATAATACATGAAACTACAGCCCCTTATTCACCTCAATCCAATGGTGTAGCTGAACGAAAGAACCGTACCCTTAAGGATATGATGAATGCCATGTTGATTAGTTCAGGATTACCTTCGAATTTGTGGGGGGAGGCTATCCTCTCAGCCAATTACATCCTGAACAGAGTACCCTTTAAAGGATCAGATAAAAGTCCATATGAGTTATGGAAAAGTAAACAACCATCTTATGATTACTTCAAAGTGTGGGGGTGCTTGGCAAAGGTGGCCATCCCTCCTCCTAAGACAAATAAGATAGGACCCAAAACCGTTGATTGTGTTTTTATAGGGTATCCTGAGCATTCTAGTGCTCATAGGTTTATGGTTGTGAGTTCTGAAATTTCTGACATAGGGTTGAATACTATCATGGAGTCTAGGGATGTTGAGTTCTTTGAGAATGTTTTTCCTATGAAACGTGATTCTCGAAAGAGATGTTTAGATGATCCCCTAGAATTTACATCATCCAGTCAGTCATTACCTTTAGAGGAAGATGAACCAGAAATAGAACCTAGAAGAGGTAAAAGGGTTAAAACTATGAAAACCTATCCTGGTTGCATTACATACCTAGCCGAGTCTGATCCTCAGACTTATAAAGAAGCCATGACTTGTCCTGAAGCTCCGTGGTGGAAAGAAGCTTCAATTAGTGAAATGGATTCCATTCGAGAAAACGGTACTTTTGAACTTGTAGATTTACGTCCAGGGTCTAAGGCCATAGGTTGTAAATGGATTTTCAAGAGAAAACGTAATATAAATGGAACTATTGAAAAATACAAGGCTAGGTTGGTAGCGAAAGGCTATAAACAGATAGAAGGTATATACTTCTTTGATACATATTCACCAGTAAGTAGAATTAGCTCCATTAGGATGTTAATTGCTATAGCTTCTGTCCATAACCTACAGATACATCAAATGGATGTAAAGACAGCGTTTTTGAATGGTTAATTAGATGAAGAAATTTATATGGAACAACCCGAAGGATTTGTAGTTAAAGGTTGTGAGAAGAAGGTTTGTAAACTGAAGAAATCTTTGTATGGATTGAAACAAGCACCTAAACAGTGGCATGAGAAATTTGATCATGTGATGATTTCTAGTGGTTTTAGAATTAATGAATCTGATAAGTGTGTTTATACTAAACTTGTCAAGGATGCATGTGTGATTGTATGCTTGTATGTTGATGATATGCTTATACTAGGTACAAACATGGATGTTATTAATACCACTAAGAAAATGTTGAATGAGAAATTTGACATGAAAGACTTAGGCCCCGCTGATGTCATATTAGGGATGAAGATTAGAAAAACTTCTAATGGCTATAGTCTGAGTCAGTCTCATTATGTTGAATCCATACTTAAGAAATATAATCAGTTTGATTGTAAACCTGTTTGCACTCCATATGATTCTTCTTGCAAACTCATGAAGAATAAGGGTGTAGGTGTTAACCAACTTGAATACTCGAGAGTCATAGGAAGTCTGATGTATTTGATGAATTGTACGAGACCAGACATTGCTTATGCTGTGAGTAGGTTAAGCAGGTATACTTGTAATCCAGGGCAGAAACATTGGGATGCACTTAATAGAGTGCTAAAGTACTTGAAGTACACAATGACCTTTTGTTTGAATTACGAAGGGTATCCGGCCGTCCTTGAGGGATTTTGCGATGCGAACTAGATAGCAGACTCAGAGGAGTCTAAGTCTACGAGTGGATATGTATTCACTCTAGCAGGTGCGTCTGTATCTTGGAAGAGTTCCAAACAGACATGTATAGCTCGCTCAACTATGGAGTCGGAGTTTATTGCGTTAGATAAAGCAGGAGAGGAGGCCGAATGGCTAAGAAACTTTTTAGAAGATATTCCTCTCTGGCATAGGCCTGTGCCAGCTATATCTATACATTGTGACAGCAAATCTGCAATAGGTAGAGCTAAAAATAGCTTCTACAATGGAAAGTCTAAACATATGCGTAGAAGACATGATTCTTTGAAATTACTAATCTCAACAGGCGTTATTTCCATAGATTGGACAAGGTCCAAGGAGAATATCGCGGACCCTTTGACGAAAGGCTTGTCCAAGGAGATAGTTAGTAAAGCATCGAAGGGGATGGGGCTTAGGCTCAAATAATTAAACTTGCCATGAAGGATACTCAACCTTGCTGACTGGAGATTCCAAGATCAAGGTTTCGAATGAGACAACTAATTTGTGGTAGTTAAAGGTAAACACTATCAGATAAGTTTATTATCTGTCCCTTCCCTATGGTGTTGATGTGATAGTGTGACTGCATGTGGAGGATGACTTTTAATTAAGTCTTAATGAGTTCTATAGTTTCAATTTAAGATTGAAGTGGGGTGTAGCAGTAAGCACTCTTGATGGAACTCACCTATCTGAATGAGGAAGTGGGTCGCTTCCTATGAGAATGGAGCCAATTCTTTAGAGCATTCTGAGAAACAGGATATGTCCAGGGCCAAAATGGACAAAACGGCACGAACTTAGCAACACTTGGAAGATATCATGCGTGGATATTATTTGAACTACACCAAACGCTAGCAGTTCAAGACATCGCGTTCACTGTTTAGCTAGTAGTTCCGGTAACTTCTCACTAAGCAAGGTTCAAGACCTCATGGACACCTTTGCCTAAATGGTATTTTCCTTACTCTGATTTTTTCGTTTTCCGATATTTCATTCATGTGGGGGATTGTTGGAGAAAATGAGTTTTAATTAAAAAGATTTTATGGTCTTGGTATGGTTTGATCTAATGACCTAAGGGTCTAAGGATACTCACTCATTTTTGGGTGAATGAAGTGGAACCTTTAGTCCCACATTGTGGAAAACTAAAGAGGAGCTCCACTATATAATCATACACTTATGTATGAATTGTAAAACGTGGGTGGAGCGGGTGGGCAAAAATACATATTTTGACCCATGCGATATACACGTATACCATGCACCAAGTCCCTTTCCTATTCGGATTTACTTTTTGGAGAATTTTTTTTTTTTTAGGAATTTAATTCCAAAATTATTTTTTAAGAGTTTTATTTGTGGGAAATTCCTTTTACGAGTTTTACTTGTTTTTGAAGAAAACAAAAAAAAAAAAACCTAACTTGATTTGCAAGTATCTCATCCTATAAATATGACTCGAAATTCTGTTTTTAAAAAACACACAAGCAGCGACTATCTCTAGGTCTACTTTTCTTCTTCTTCTTATATTTTGTGCGGCGTTTTGCTTCCATCCCTGTTGCTGAGTTCAAGAGTGGGTAACTTGCGTTGTGCTAACTCAAGTTATATCGGGCAGTCTTATCCTGGACACATCTTCGCACGTTGGGGTTTAGCATTACTTCAGAGTATACCCGCGAACTAATGTGTTAAGGATAACTTGTTGAACCTGTGATTCTGCCCTCATCAATTTGTTCGTGGTAGAGTTGTTTGATACTGTTCTTTATATTATTGTTTGATACATCTGACGTTTCTTCAATTGTTGCAAGATTCCAACAATCTTAACACATTATTATTCCTTGTAACAATGGGAAAGAACGATGTTGAAAGACCACAGAAGTTTAACGGAAAGGATTTCAAGAGATGGCAATCCAAGATGCTATTTTATCTAAGCCATCATGAACTGGATTATGTACTTGTTCCACATGCTGAATTGATGAATGCTGAAGGTTTAACTGAGGAGGCGATCGAGTATAACAAGAGGTGTAATTTTCTGGCGAAAAATCATATCATGAATGGTTTGGAAGATGCGATGTATGATTTTTACAATGCTAAAGAAAATTTCAGTGCTTATGATTTGTGGACTGCGTTAGAAGCAAAGTATCAAGCGGAGACTGCAGGGAGCAAGAAATTTCTGGTGGCGAAGTTTATGGACTTCAAGATGACGAATGATAAACCTGTTGTTGATAAATTTCTCGAATTTCAACAGATCATTAATGAGATTCTTGCTGAAGGTATGGTCATTGATGAGACGTTTCAAGTATCTGCGGTAATTGAGAAGTTACCATCTTCTTGGTCTGAATACAAGAAAAAGCTAAGACATGAAACTGGCGAGATCAACATGGTTGAATTAGGAAAGAAAATTCAAGTGGAAGAGATGCTGTGCACCAAGGATAAGAACGTGTCTTCTGCAAGGGACATGAGTAACAAAGCTCATATGACTGAACACAGATCTTCCAAAGCTGGAAAAGGTGAGAGTAACAATCGTAACTCTAAGCGTGGTCCTCCCAAGAAAGGTATGTTTCGAAAACCAGAGTCTAGCATTACTAAAATTAAGGGTGCTTGTTATGCGTGTGGAGTTACTGGACATATGGCAGTTCACTGTAGACATCGTAAGGACAAAAAGGATAGTGCTAACTTGGTTGAAAAGAACAAGGACGAGTTTTCTGCAGTAGTGTCTGAAGTTAATTTGGTGACCAATGTGATGGACTGGTGTGTAGACTCTGGAGCTACCAAGCATGTTTGTGGGAACAGAGACCTGTTCACCTCCTACCAGAGGGTAGGGGAAGGCGAGAAACTCTATATGGGTAACTCATCTGCATCAGAGGTTGCAGGAAAAGGAAAGGTCGGTCTGAAGCTCACATCTGGCAAGACTCTCACATTGAATGAAGTTCTTCATGTTCCAGACATCTGCAAAAATCTTGTTTCTTGTTCTGTTTTAGATGATAAGGGTTTTAAAGTTTCAATTGAGTCTGGAAAACTTATAGTAACTAAGGGCAATGATTATGTGGGTAAGGGTTATAAGACTGGAGGTCTTTACAAACTTAATGTAACCTGTCCTGAAGTGAAATTGAATGATTCTTCTGCTTACATGTGTGTGTCATCGAATGTTTGGCATGGTAGACTTGGTCATGTAAATTACAAATCAATGCATAAACTGGCTAGCGTAGGCTGCATACCCAAATTCACTTTGGATAAAAGTTATAAGTGTGAGATTTGCGTAGAATCTAAGCATGCTAAGAAATTATTCAGGAAGAATGTCCAGAGAAACACTAAACCCTTAGAATTGATTCATTCAGACGTAGTTGACATGAAGTCAGTTCAAACTAGAGGTGGTAAGAAATGGTTTGTCACTTTTATAGATGATTGTACGAGGTACTGTCAGGTTTATTTGCTTAGAGGGAAGGACAATGCCTTAGAAGCCTTTAAGATATATAAACGTGAAGTTGAAAACCAATTGAATGCTACCATTAAAACTTTTAGGTCTGACCGTGGTGGTGAGTATCTAATTCCTATTGGAGATTTCTGTGAAGAACATGGGATAATACATGAAACTACAGCCCCTTATTCACCTCAATCCAATGGTGTAGCTGAACGAAAGAACCGTACCCTTAAGGATATGATGAATGCCATGTTGATTAGTTCAGGATTACCTTCGAATTTGTGGGGGGAGGCTATCCTCTCAGCCAATTACATCCTGAACAGAGTACCCTTTAAAGGATCAAATAAAAGTCCATATGAGTTATGGAAAAGTAAACAACCATCTTATGATTACTTCAAAGTGTGGGGGTGCTTGGCAAAGGTGGCCATCCCTCCTCCTAAGACAAATAAGATAGGACCCAAAACCGTTGATTGTGTTTTTATAGGGTATCCTGAGCATTCTAGTGCTCATAGGTTTATGGTTGTGAGTTCTGAAATTTCTGACATAGGGTTGAATACTATCATGGAGTCTAGGGATGCTGAGTTCTTTGAGAATGTTTTTCCTATGAAACGTGATTCTCGAAAGAGATGTTTAGATGATCCCCTAGAATTTACATCATCCAGTCAGTCATTACCTTTAGAGGAAGATGAACCAGAAATAGAACCTAGAAGAGGTAAAAGGGTTAAAACTATGAAAACCTATCCTGGTTGCATTACATACCTAGCCGAGTCTGATCCTCAGACTTACAAAGAAGCCATGACTTGTCCTGAAGCTCCGTGGTGGAAAGAAGCTTCAATTAGTGAAATGGATTCCATTCGAGAAAATGGTACTTTTGAACTTGTAGATTTACCTCCAGGGTCTAAGGCCATAGGTTGTAAATGGATTTTCAAGAGAAAACGTAATATAAATGGAACTATTGAAAAATACAAGGCTAGGTTGGTAGCGAAAGGCTATAAACAGATAGAAGGTATAGACTTCTTTGATACATATTCACCAGTAAGTAGAATTAGCTCCATTAGGATGTTAATTGCTATAGCTTCTGTCCATAACCTACAGATACATCAAATGGATGTAAAGACAGCGTTTTTGAATGGTGAATTAGATGAAGAAATTTATATGGAACAACCCGAAGGATTTGTAGTTAAAGGTTGTGAGAAGAAGGTTTGTAAACTGAAGAAATCTTTGTATGGATTGAAACAAGCACCTAAACAGTGGCATGAGAAATTTGATCATGTGATGATTTCTAGTGGTTTTAGAATTAATGAATCTGATAAGTGTGTTTATACTAAAATTGTCAAGGATGCCTGTGTGATTGTATGCTTGTATGTTGATGATATGCTTATACTAGGTACAAACATGGATGTTATTAATACCACTAAGAAAATGTTGAATGAGAACTTTGACATGAAAGACTTAGGCCCCGCTGATGTCATATTAGGGATGAAGATTAGAAAAACTTCTAATGGCTATAGTCTGAGTCAGTCTCATTATGTTGAATCCATACTTAAGAAATATAATCAGTTTGACTGTAAACCTGTTTGCACTCCATATGATTCTTCTTGCAAACTCATGAAGAATAAGGGTGTAGGTGTTAACCAACTTGAATACTCAAGAGTCATAGGAAGTCTGATGTATTTGATGAATTGTACGAGACCAGACATTGCTTATGCTGTGAGTAGGTTAAGCAGGTATACTTGTAATCCAGGGCAGAAACATTGGGATGCACTTAATAGAGTGCTAAAGTACTTGAAGTACACAATGACCTTTTGTTTGAATTACGAAGGGTATCCGTCCGTCCTTGAGGGATTTTGTGATGCGAACTGGATAGCAGACTCAGAGGAGTCTAAGTCTACGAGTGGATATGTATTCACTCTAGCAGGTGCGTCTGTATCTTGGAAGAGTTCCAAACAGACATGTATAGCTCGCTCAACTATGGAGTCGGAGTTTATTGCGTTAGATAAAGCAGGAGAGGAGGCCGAATGGCTAAGAAACTTTTTAGAAGATATTCCTCTCTGGCATAGGCCTGTGCCAGCTATATCTATACATTGTGACAGCAAATCTGCAATAGGTAGAGCTAAAAATAGCTTCTACAATGGAAAGTCTATACATATGCGTAGAAGACATGATTCTTTGAAATTACTAATCTCAACAGGCGTTATTTCCATAGATTGGACAAGGTCCAAGGAGAATATCGCGGACCCTTTGACGAAAGGCTTGTCCAAGGAGATAGTTAGTAAAGCATCGAAGGGGATTGGGCTTAGGCTCAAATAATTAAACTTGCCATGAAGGATACTCAACCTTGCTGACTGGAGATTCCAAGATCAAGGTTTCGAATGAGACAACTAATTTGTGGTAGTTAAAGGTAAACACTATCAGATAATTTTATTATCTGTCCCTTCCCTATGGTGTTGATGTGATAGTGTGACTGCATGTGGAGGATGACTTTTAATTAAGTCTTAATGAGTTCTATAGTTTCAATTTAAGATTGAAGTGGGGTGTAGCAGTAAGCACTCTTGATGGAACTCACCTATCTGAATGAGGAAGTGGGTCGCTTCCTATGAGAATGGAGCCAATTCTTTAGAGCATTCTGAGAAACAGGATATGTCCAGGGCCAAAATGGACAAAACGGCACGAACTTAGCAACACTTGGAGGATATCATGCGTGGATATTATTTGAACTACACCAAACGCTAGCAGTTCAAGACATCGCGTTCACTGTTTAGCTAGTAGTTCCGGTAACTTCTCACTAAGAAAGGTTCAAGACCTCATGGACACCTTTGCCTAAATGGTATTTTCCTTACTCTGATTTTTTCGTTTTCCGATATTTCATTCATGTGGGGGATTATTGGAGAAAATGAGTTTTAATTAAAAAGATTTTATGGTCTTGGTATGGTTTGATCTAATGACCTAAGGGTCTAAGGATACTCACTCATTTTTGGGTGAATGAAGTGGAACCTTTAGTCCCACATTGTGGAAAACTAAAGAGGAGCTCCACTATATAATCATACACTTATGTATGAATTGTAAAACGTGGGTGGAGCGGGTGGGCAAAAATACATATTTTGACCCATGCGATATACGCGTATACCATGCACCAAGTCCCTTTCCTATTCGGATTTACTTTTTGGAGAATTTTTTCTTTAGGAATTTAATTCCAAAATTATTTTTTAAGAGTTTTATTTGTGGGAAATTCCTTTTACAAGTTTTACTTGTTTTTGAAGAAAACAAAAAAAAACCTAACTTGATTTGCAAGTATCTCATCCTATAAATATGACTCGAAATTCTGTTTTTAAAAAACACACAAGCAGCGACTATCTCTAGGTCTACTTTTCTTCTTCTTCTTATATTTTGTGCGGCGTTTTGCTTCCATCCCTGTTGCTGAGTTCAAGAGTGGGTAACTTGCGTTGTGCTAACTCAAGTTATATCGGGCAGTCTTATCCTGGACACATCTTCGCACGTTGGGGTTTAGCATTACTTCAGAGTATACCCGCGAACTAATGTGTTAAGGACAGCTTGTTGAACCTGTGATTCTGCCCTCATCAATTTGTTCGTGGTAGAGTTGTTTGATACTGTTCTTTATATTATTGTTTGATACATCTGACGTTTCTTCAATTGTTGCAAGATTCCAACAATCTTAACACATTAATATTCCTTGTAACAATGGGAAAGAACGATGTTGAAAGACCACAGAAGTTTAACGGAAAGGATTTCAAGAGATGGCAATCCAAGATGCTATTTTATCTAAGCCATCATGAACTGGATTATGTACTTGTTTCACATGCTGAATTGATGAATGCTGAAGGTTTAACTGAGGAGGCGATCGAGTATAACAAGAGGTGTAATTTTCTGGCGAAAAATCATATCATGAATGGTTTGGAAGATGCGATGTATGATTTTTACAATGCTAAAGAAAATTTCAGTGCTTATGATTTGTGGACTGCGTTAGAAGCAAAGTATCAAGCGGAGACTGCAGGGAGCAAGAAATTTCTGGTGGCGAAGTTTATGGACTTCAAGATGACGAATGATAAACCTGTTGTTGATCAATTTCTCGAATTTCAACAGATCATTAATGAGATTCTTGCTGAAGGTATGGTCATTGATGAGACGTTTCAAGTATCTGCGGTAATTGAGAAGTTACCATCTTCTTGGTCTGAATACAAGAAAAAGATAAGACATGAAACTGGCGAGATCAACATGGTTGAATTAGGAAAGAAAATTCAAGTGGAAGAGATGCTGTGCACCAAGGATAAGAACGTGTCTTCTGCAAGGGACATGAGTAACAAAGCTCATATGACTGAACACAGATCTTCCAAAGCTGGAAAAGGTGAGAGTAACAATCGTAACTCTAAGCGTGGTCCTCCCAAGAAAGGTATGTTTCGAAAACCAGAGTCTAGCATTACTAAAATTAAGGGTGCTTGTTATGCGTGTGGAGTTACTGGACATATGGCAGTTCACTGTAGACATCGTAAGGACAAAAAGGATAGTGCTAACTTGGTTGAAAAGAACAAGGACGAGTTTTCTGCAGTAGTGTCTGAAGTTAATTTGGTGACCAATGTGATGGACTGGTGGGTAGACTCTGGAGCTACCAAGCATGTTTGTGGGAACAGAGACCTGTTCACCTCCTACCAGAGGGTAGGGGAAGGCGAGAAACTCTATATGGGTAACTCATCTGCATCAGAGGTTGCAGGAAAAGGAAAGGTCGGTCTGAAGCTCACATCTGGCAAGACTCTCACATTGAATGAAGTTCTTCATGTTCCAGACATCTGCAAAAATCTTGTTTCTTGTTCTGTTTTAGATGATAAGGGTTTTAAAGTTTCAATTGAGTCTGGAAAACTTATAGTAACTAAGGGCAATGAGTATGTGGGTAAGGGTTATAAGACTGGAGGTCTTTACAAACTTAATGTAACCTGTCCTGAAGTGAAATTGAATGATTCTTCTTCTTACATGTGTGTGTCATCGAATGTTTGGCATGGTAGACTTGGTCATGTAAATTACAAATCAATGCATAAACTGGCTAGCGTAGGCTGCATACCCAAATTCACTTTGGATAAAAGTTATAAGTGTGAGATTTGCGTAGAATCTAAGCATGCTAAGAAATCATTCAGGAAGAATGTCCAGAGAAACACTAAACCCTTAGAATTGATTCATTCAGACGTAGTTGACATGAAGTCAGTTCAAACTAGAGGTGGTAAGAAATGGTTTGTCACTTTTATAGATGATTGTACGAGGTACTGTCAGGTTTATTTGCTTAGAGGGAAGGACAATGCCTTAGAAGCCTTTAAGATATATAAACGTGAAGTTGAAAACCAATTGAATGCTACCATTAAAACTTTTAGGTCTGACCGTGGTGGTGAGTATCTAATTCCTATTGGAGATTTCTGTGAAGAACATGGGATAATACATGAAACTACAGCCCCTTATTCACCTCAATCCAATGGTGTAGCTGAACGAAAGAACCGTACCCTTAAGGATATGATGAATGCCATGTTGATTAGTTCAGGATTACCTTCGAATTTGTGGGGGGAGGCTATCCTCTCAGCCAAATACATCCTGAACAGAGTACCCTTTAAAGGATCAGATAAAAGTCCATATGAGTTATGGAAAAGTAAACAACCATCTTATGATTACTTCAAAGTGTGGGGGTGCTTGGCAAAGGTGGCCATCCCTCCTCCTAAGACAAATAAGATAGGACCCAAAACCGTTGATTGTGTTTTTATAGGGTATCCTGAGCATTCTAGTGCTCATAGGTTTATGGTTGTGAGTTCTGAAATTTCTGACATAGGGTTGAATACTATCATGGAGTCTAGGGATGCTGAGTTCTTTGAGAATGTTTTTCCTATGAAACGTGATTCTCGAAAGAGATGTTTAGATGATCCCCTAGAATTTACATCATCCAGTCAGTCATTACCTTTAGAGGAAGATGAACCAGAAATAGAACCTAGAAGAGGTAAAAGGGTTAAAACTATGAAAACCTATCCTGGTTGCATTACATACCTAGCCGAGTCTGATCCTCAGACTTATAAAGAAGCCATGACTTGTCCTGAAGCTCCGTGGTGGAAAGAAGCTTCAATTAGTGAAATGGATTCCATTCAAGAAAACGGTACTTTTGAACTTGTAGATTTACCTCCAGGGTCTAAGGCCATAGGTTGTAAATGGATTTTCAAGAGAAAACGTAATATAAATGGAACTATTGAAAAATACAAGGCTAGGTTGGTAGCGAAAGGCTATAAACAGATAGAAGGTATAGACTTCTTTGATACATATTCACCAGTAAGTAGAATTAGCTCCATTAGGATGTTAATTGCTATAGCTTATGTCCATAACCTACAGATACATCAAATGGATGTAAAGACGGCGTTTTTGAATGGTGAATTAGATGAAGAAATTTATATGGAACAACCCGAATACTTTGTAGTTAAAGGTTGTGAGAAGAAGGTTTGTAAACTGAAGAAATATTTGTATGGATTGAAACAAGCATCTAAACAGTGGCATGAGAAATTTGATCATGTGATGATTTCTAGTGGTTTTAGAATTAATGAATCTGATAAGTGTGTTTATACTAAACTTGTCAAGGATGCCTGTGTGATTGTATGCTTGTATGTTGATGATATGCTTATACTAGGTACAAACATGGATGTTATTAATACCACTAAGAAAATGTTGAATGAGAACTTTGACATGAAAGACTTAGGCCCCGTTGATGTCATATTAGGGATGAAGATTAGAAAAACTTCTAATGGCTATAGTCTGAGTCAGTCTCATTATGTTGAATCCATACTTAAGAAATATAATCAGTTTGATTGTAAACCTGTTTGCACTCCATATGATTCTTCTTGCAAACTCATGAAGAATAAGGGTGTAGGTTTTATCCAACTTGAATACTCGAGAGTCATAGGAAGTCTGATGTATTTGATGAATTGTACGAGACCAGACATTGCTTATGATGTGAGTAGGTTAAACAGGTATACTTGTAAACCAGGGCGGAAACATTGGGATGCACTTGTTAGAGTGCTAAAGTACTTGAATAACACAATGACCTTTTGTTTGAATTACGAAGGGTATCCGGCCGTCCTTGAGGGATGTTGCGACGCAAACTGGATAGCAGACTCAGAGGAGTCTAAGTCTACAAGTGGATATGTATTCACTCTAGCAGGTGCGTCTGTATCTTGGAAGAGTTCCAAACAGACATGTATAGCTCGCTCAACTATGGAGTCGGAGTTTATTGCGTTAAATAAAGCAGGAGAGGAGGCCGAATGGCTAAGAAACTTTTTAGAAGATATTCCTCTCTGGCATAGGCCTGTGCCAGCTATATCTATACATTGTGACAACAAATCTGCAATAGGTAGAGATAAGAATAACTTCTACAATGGAAAGTCTATACATATGCGTAGAAGACATGATTCTTTGAAATTACTAATCTCAACAAGCATTATTTCCATAGATTGGACAAGTTCCAAGGAGAATATCGCAGACCCTTTAACGAAAGGTTTGTCCAAGGAGATAGTTAGTAAAGCACTTATAGTAACTAAGGGCAATGATTATGTGGGTAAGGGTTATAAGACTGGGGGTCTTTATAAACTTAATGTAACCTGTCCTGAAGTGAAATTGAATGATTCTTCTGCTTACATGTGTGTGTCATCGAATGTTTGGCATGGTAGACTTGGTCATGTAAATTACAAATCAATGCATAAACTGGCTAGCGTAGGCTGCATACCCAAATTCACTTTGGATAAAAGTTATAAGTGTGAGATTTTCGTAGAATCTAAGCATGCTAAGAAATCATTCAGGAAGAATGTCCAGAGAAACACTAAACCCTTAGAATTGATTCATTCAGACGTAGTTGACATGAAGTCAGTTCAAACTAGAGGTGGTAAGAAATGGTTTGTCACTTTTATAGATGATTGTACGAGGTACTGTCAGGTTTATTTGCTTAGAGGGAAGGACAATTCCTTAGAAGCCTTTAAGATATATAAACGTGAAGTTGAAAACCAATTGAATGCTACCATTAAAACTTTTAGGTCTGACCGTGGTGGTGAGTATCTAATTCCTATTGGAGATTTCTGTGAAGAACATGGGATAATACATGAAACTACAGCCCCTTATTCACCTCAATCCAATGGTGTAGCTGAACGAAAGAACCGTACCCTTAAGGATATGATGAATGCCATGTTGATTAGTTCAGGATTACCTTCGAATTTGTGGGGGGAGGCTATCCTCTCAGCCAATTACATCCTGAACAGAGTACCCTTTAAAGGATCAGATAAAAGTCCATATGAGTTATGGAAAAGTAAACAACCATCTTATGATTACTTCAAAGTGTGGGGGTGCTTGGCAAAGGTGGCCATCCCTCCTCCTAAGACAAATAAGATAGGACCCAAAACCGTTGATTGTGTTTTTATAGGGTATCCTGAGCATTCTAGTGCTCATAGGTTTATGGTTGTGAGTTCTGAAATTTCTGACATAGAGTTGAATACTATCATGGAGTCTAGGGATGCTGAGTTCTTTGAGAATGTTTTTCCTATGAAACGTGATTCTCGAAAGAGATGTTTAGATGATCCCCTAGAATTTACATCATCCAGTCAGTCATTACCTTTAGAGGAAGATGAACCAGAAATAGAACCTAGAAGAGGTAAAAGGGTTAAAACTATGAAAACCTATCCTGGTTGCATTACATACCTAGCCGAGTCTGATCCTCAGACTTACAAAGAAGCCATGACTTGTCCTGAAGCTCCGTGGTGGAAAGAAGCTTCAATTAGTGAAATGGATTCCATTCGAGAAAACGGTACTTTTGAACTTGTAGATTTACCTCCAGGGTCTAAGGCCATAGGTTGTAAATGGATTTTCAAGAGAAAACGTAATATAAATGGAACTATTGAAAAATACAAGGCTAGGTTGGTAGCGAAAGGCTATAAACAGATAGAAGGTATAGACTTCTTTGATACATATTCACCAGTAAGTAGAATTAGCTCCATTAGGATGTTAATTGCTATAGCTTCTGTCCATAACCTACAGATACATCAAATGGATGTAAAGACAGCGTTTTTGAATGGTGAATTAGATGAAGAAATTTATATGGAACAACCCGAAGGATTTGTAGTTAAAGGTTGTGAGAAGAAGGTTTGTAAACTGAAGAAATCTTTGTATGGATTGAAACAAGCACCTAAACAGTGGCATGAGAAATTTGATCATGTGATGATTTCTAGTGGTTTTAGAATTAATGAATCTGATAAGTGTGTTTATACTAAAATTGTCAAGGATGCCTGTGTGATTGTATGCTTGTATGTTGATGATATGCTTATACTAGGTACAAACATGGATGTTATTAATACCACTAAGAAAATGTTGAATGAGAACTTTGACATGAAAGACTTAGGCCCCGCTGATGTCATATTAGGGATGAAGATTAGAAAAACTTCTAATGGCTATAGTCTGAGTCAGTCTCATTATGTTGAATCCATACTTAAGAAATATAATCAGTTTGACTGTAAACCTGTTTGCACTCCATATGATTCTTCTTGCAAACTCATGAAGAATAAGGGTGTAGGTGTTAACCAACTTGAATACTCAAGAGTCATAGGAAGTCTGATGTATTTGATGAATTGTACGAGACCAGACATTGCTTATGCTGTGAGTAGGTTAAGCAGGTATACTTGTAATCCAGGGCAGAAACATTGGGATGCACTTAATAGAGTGCTAAAGTACTTGAAGTACACAATGACCTTTTGTTTGAATTACGAAGGGTATCCGGCCGTCCTTGAGGGATTTTGCGATGCGAACTGGATAGAAGACTCAGAGGAGTCTAAGTCTACGAGTGGATATGTATTCACTCTAGCAGGTGCGTCTGTATCTTGGAAGAGTTCCAAACAGACATGTATAGCTCGCTCAACTATGGAGTCGGAGTTTATTGCGTTAGATAAAGCAGGAGAGGAGGCCGAATGGCTAAGAAACTTTTTAGAAGATATTCCTCTCTGGCATAGGCCTGTGCCAGCTATATCTATACATTGTGACAGCAAATCTGCAATAGGTAGAGCTAAAAATAGCTTCTACAATGGAAAGTCTATACATATGCGTAGAAGACATGATTCTTTGAAATTACTAATCTCAACAGGCGTTATTTCCATAGATTGGACAAGGTCCAAGGAGAATATCGCGGACCCTTTGACGAAAGGCTTGTCCAAGGAGATAGTTAGTAAAGCATCGAAGGGGATGGGGCTTAGGCTCAAATAATTAAACTTGCCATGAAGGATACTCAACCTTGCTGACTAGAGATTCCAAGATCAAGGTTTCGAATGAGACAACTAATTTGTGGTAGTTAAAGGTAAACACTATCAGATAATTTTATTATCTGTCCCTTCCCTATGGTGTTGATGTGATAGTGTGACTGCATGTGGAGGATGACTTTTAATTAAGTCTTAATGAGTTCTATAGTTTCAATTTAAGATTGAAGTGGGGTGTAGCAGTAAGCACTCTTGATGGAACTCACCTATCTGAATGAGGAAGTGGGTCGCTTCCTATGAGAATGGAGCCAATTCTTTAGAGCATTCTGAGAAACAGGATATGTCCAGGGCCAAAATGGACAAAACGGCACGAACTTAGCAACACTTGGAGGATATCATGCGTGGATATTATTTGAACTACACCAAACGCTAGCAGTTCAAGACATCGCGTTCACTGTTTAGCTAGTAGTTCCGGTAACTTCTCACTAAGCAAGGTTCAAGACCTCATGGACACCTTTGCCTAAATGGTATTTTCCTTACTCTGATTTTTTCGTTTTCCGATATTTCATTCATGTGGGGGATTGTTGGAGAAAATGAGTTTTAATTAAAAAGATTTTATGGTCTTGGTATGGTTTGATCTAATGACCTAAGGGTCTAAGGATACTCACTCATTTTTGGGTGAATGAAGTGGAAACTTTAGTCCCACATTGTGGAAAACTAAAGAGGAGCTCCACTATATAATCATACACTTATGTATGAATTGTAAAACGTGGGTGGAGCGGGTGGGCAAAAATACATATTTTGACCCATGCGATATACGCGTATACCATGCACCAAGTCCCTTTCCTATTCGGATTTACTTTTTGGAGAATTTTTTCTTTAGGAATTTAATTCCAAAATTATTTTTTAAGAGTTTTATTTGTGGGAAATTCCTTTTACGAGTTTTACTTGTTTTTGAAGAAAACAAAAAAAAACCTAACTTGATTTGCAAGTATCTCATCCTATAAATATGACTCGAAATTCTGTTTTTAAAAAACACACAAGCAGCGACTATCTCTAGGTCTACTTTTCTTCTTCTTCTTATATTTTGTGCGGCGTTTTGCTTCCATCCCTGTTGCTGAGTTCAAGAGTGGGTAACTTGCGTTGTGCTAACTCAAGTTATATCGGGCAGTCTTATCCTGGACACATCTTCGCACGTTGGGGTTTAGCATTACTTCAGAGTATACCCGCGAACTAATGTGTTAAGGACAGCTTGTTGAACCTGTGATTCTGCCCTCATCAATTTGTTCGTGGTAGAGTTGTTTGATACTGTTCTTTATATTATTGTTTGATACATCTGACGTTTCTTCAATTGTTGCAAGATTCCAACATTATGAAGAGAACACCTTGGAGACTTTGGAAGACCCTTAAAGTATAACCTCTTTTGACAACTGTGACTTCAATTTTGTAGCTCGCTCCATTGTCGGCTATGCTCTTTCTCACAACGTCCAAGCTATGTGGGCAAAGCATCTCTTGCCTGCAGATGTATTTCCTCTCTGATTGAAGTGGAAAGTTAGTTTGTTCTTCTGTTTTTACTTTTCTTTTACCAAAAAAAAGCGTTCACCTTTATCATCAGAATATCTAGAGCAAACAAAGGCGTATTTGGTAAAAAGAAAAATTATTAAGAAAACCAACTTAAATACAAGAGGGCAATGCATACTGCTACACAATTGCTGATCAAAAGTTGTAACCTTCATATGGCTTAAAAGATTCCATAACCCTCCTTGGTAATTGGTATCCTACTAACGAACTTAGGAATATACAAAAGCGACTTTTCAAAATTCAAAAGATAAACACTTCATCAGAACAGCCTCCTAGCTGGGTCATATAAACTTCCCTATTCAAACGGACAACCTATCTATGGAAAACTCCAGTCACACATTAGCACTATATGCTTCAACTATCAAAGGATGTCTTTAGAGTACTTCATTTACAGAATTAGTTCGCAAGTGAATATATACTCAGTCATTTTAATGGCTTTCATCTCCACGGTACTCAGCATTATCCTCTTAGCATTTGATAGAGTTCAATCTAGCTTCAATAGCTTGCCTGGTAAAGATGCAAAACAATATTAGTACGAAGAAACAAACTACATCAGTAAAGATGGAAAATATCATATCAGGGTTCTTGATGTTGGAAGTAAAGGTAAATAAAAATTTTACATGTATGCATTTTTAAGCTCTTTGTTTCCTGGATCGAGCGTCAAACCCTCGAGAAAGGCACCTGCTGCGTCATGATACCTCTGTGACAAAAAAATGCAGCAAAGAGTTAATAAGGGATATTGTTTACAGGAGAGAGTAAGGAAATAGAGAGATACATACTTTCTGTATATTGAGCGCGACACCTATCCTATAGTATGCCTTAGGCCATTCAGGACTTTCTTTCATGCATCTAATGGCATACTCATGTGCAGTGATTCTGTCATTCATACGTGCATAACAGGCACTCATGTTGCATAGTACAGCTGCATCTGTTGGAAAAGCGGCAAGGCCTAATTCCATAACAAAAAAGACTAAATCATCAAAGTAATCAAAATAAGAGGAAGAGAATATCAGACTATATAGAACGATGGTTTATTTCTTCCTTGAATGATCGGGAGAGGTCAGCCCTTCTCTATTTATCGTTACAGAGTTTATACACAATGAATGCACAATGAATGCATATCATACAAAATCTACATATTACAGGAAACAGGATAGCTACGTATCTTTGGCAGAATATTCTTGTGACGACACAATATCTTGGACAACTGGTGATGTCGACACAATATCCTTGACACGCCCCCTCAAGCTAATGTCTGTGTCAACAACATTAAGCTTGTCTCGCAACATGTTGAAACGGGATGTAGAAAGACCCTTAGTTAGGATGTCTGCTATCTGGTCCTGTGATGATATGATCCGGACAATGAGATGTTTCTGAGAAACCATGTCTCTCACAAAATGGAAATCGATTTCAACATGACGGCTCCGTGTGTGGAACACCGGATTGGCAGTCAAATACGTAGCCCCTATATTGTCGCACCATAGAGTAGGTGGACAGGTAAGGGGAATATTTAGTTCACGGAATAAGGATCTGAGCCAAACCACTTCAACTGATGCATTTGCAATGGCTCGATATTCAGATTCTGTGCTAGAGCGAGAGACCGTAGGCTGTTTCTTTGAACTCCATGAGATAAGATTGTTCCCGTAGTAGATAGCATAACCACCCGTAGATTTGCGATCATCCAAAGATCCACCCCAATCTGCATCTGTAAAAATCGACAACCTTGGAGGAGAATTAGAAAAGAACTGTAAGCCATATGCAAGTGTATGCTTCAGATAACGTAAAATTCGTTTAACCAACGCCCAATGGTCTGTAGATGGACAATGCATGAACTGACATGCTTTGTTGACCATAAATGCAATATCCGGACGTGTTAACGTCAAATATTGAAGAGCTCCACTGTGCTACGATAGAGGAAAGTGTCCGGGAAAGGTTCCCCTGAGTACTTGGTGAGCCTAGTGTTTGCAACAATGGGCGAAGAAATTGGCTTTGCATCCTGCATGTTAGTTCGTTTAAGAAGATCGACGATATACTTCTGTTGAGATAGAACCAATCCCTTCGAGTTCGTTGTTGCTTCAATTCCTAGAAAATAGTTGAAGACACCCAAATCTTTGAGACCAAACTCTCCTCCAATCAATGAGATTAACTGAGAGATGACTACTGAGTTGCTTCCCGTAACCAGTAAATCATCTACATAAACCAGCAAATAGACAACATCCTTCCCTCTTTTATATATGAACAAAGAAGGGTCTGTTTTAGAACCTTCAAAACCAATGGTGAGTAGAAATTGATTCAGCCTTGTGTACCATGCCCGCGGGGATTTTTTTAGACCATAGATAGACTTCCTGAGTTTGCAGACATGTGTAGGATGAGAAGAATCAATAAAACCAGGTGGCTGGATCATATAGACTTCATCATCAAGGACTCCATTAAGAAACGCATTATTGACATCAAATTGTCGAATAACCCATTTGTTAGATACAGCAAGGGCTATTATAGTTCGTAATGTAGTAAACTTCATGACATGACTAAATGTGGATGTGTAGTCAACACCATATTGCTGGTTAAATCCCTTCACAACTAGCCTAGCTTTATGACGAACAATTTTTCCATTAGCATTGCGTTTTAATGTGAAGATCCATTTACCTCCGAGTACATTCATAGATGGAAGACGAGGGACCAAGATCCAAGTACCTTGTTGAAGTAGAGCATTAAGTTCTGTAATCATAGCCCAGTGGGGGTGTTTAAAAGCCTGAGATGCACAGGTTGGAACAATCTCATCGTCAGAGCATTGGACTGCAGCGGTAAGAGCTAACGGATAACGAGTGTTCCTCTTGATGATTCCAGATTTGGAGCGAGTATGCATCCCTTGTGTGGTGACAGTAGGAGCTGGAATAGAAGTAGCTGTAGTGGCAGGTATCTCTGTATCACCAACTTCCAAATGCGAAGTAACATCGTCCAGTGGTGTTGCAACTGGTGATGTCTGACCAAAGCCGGAGGTTTGTGGAGATTGTGAAGCTGAGGTCATCGGGGCATCTGCAGGGGCTAGTGCTGCAGCAGTTGGATGAGAAAAAGGAACAGGCAACGATGGAAGCTGTATAGATGTAACTGGGAGTGGTGTAGGTGGAGAATACGTTGGACCTGCAAATGGGAAATGAGACTCATCAAAAACAATATGTCGAGCAATAAATATACGCCGTTGAGTTGGTTCATAGCACTTGTAACCATGATGTCTAGAGCTGTAACCCAAGAAGACACATCGAATGGATCGATAATTGATCTTGTGTTTGTTGTAAGGACGCAGATAAGGGTAGAAGGCACAACCAAATACTTTCAGGAATTGATAGTCTGGGGCTTTGCGAAATACTACTTCAAACGGTGATGAGTTACCTAATATAGGGGTGGGTAACCTATTGATTAAATATACTGCAGCCTCAAAAGCATGGTCCCAAAAATGAGTAGGAACCTTGGCATGAGCCATTAGTGTAAGTCCTGTATCAACAACATGCCGATGTTTTCTCTCAACCGCACCATTCTGTTCGTTTGTATGAGGACACGAAACTCGGTGTTGAATCCCAAAACGAATAAAATAGGATTCTAGTTTTTGAAACTCTCCTCCCTAATCTGAATGAACTGCTATAATAGTAGTAGAAAACATATTTTATACCATTGCTTTAAACTTCTCAAAAACCCGAAATATATCTGACTTAAAATTAATTGAGTAAATCCAAGAATACTTCGAAAAATCATCCATAAACAAGACATAATACTTTGAACCAGATGTTGATATAGTAGGTGAAGGTCCCCAAACATCGGTAAAAATTAAATCTAGTGGATATTGAGAGATTGAGTTAGTCATCCGTAATGTTTGCCGATGACTCTTACCCAATTGACAAGCTTCACAGAAACTAGAATTCCTACTGTTACTCACAGGTAACTTATTTTTATTTAAGATAAATTGGACAACTCTATAAGCTGGATGTCCCAATCGATGATGCCATACTGCCTGTGTTGTTTTCTCCCCTATTCCAATGAAAGCCTTCCTTGACCGACTAGATGCTACAGAAGGAAGGTGATATAGACTATCTTTACTCTTGCCTGCTAGAAGAACTTTCCCCGATGTACGATCCTTATATAGAAAACATCAGGATGAAATTCAAAATAAGCATCATTGTCTTTTGTAAATTGTTGAACAGATAATAAGTTTTTCCTTACTGTAGGAACATGAAGTATATTGCTTAATTTTAGAGAACAAGAACGTGCATCAAAAGAAGAAGACCCTATATGAGTTATTGGCAAACATGTACCATTCCCAATAGTAACAACGTCATTGCCATTGTAGTCACTCTGATTTTGAATGTTTCTCAGGTCATGAGTAACATGATGGGTTGCTCCAGAGTCTGGATACCAGGAAGGATCCACATAGTTGTAACCAGGAGCATGAGTTGCAACATTCGCAGCAGCCGATTTAGATCGGTTTCCTCCTTCAGTGAAACGGTTGTAGCAGTTAAGTGCAGTATGTCCATACCTCTGGCATATCTGGCAGATAGAAGTAGGTGAAGGTTGATGGCGATACCCTGGATGATGATTACTCCCACTGCGACCACGGCCACGACCACGATCACGAGTATTGTGGTTTCCTCCACGATTAGGCATTGAGTGTTGGTTGCGATACTGACCATTGACAGTGGAAGACGACTATCTCTGTGTATTGTGAACAGTAGGAGAGGCTAGTTCAGTCACATGTTGGTCTGCCAAACGAATTTCATGGCTAAGCAAGAAGCCTTGAAGGTCAGCAAATAAAACAGGTTGAGCACGAGTGGTCATAGCCGTAACGAATGGACCATATTCAGGACCAAGACCATTGAGAACATACAACACAAGCATGGAATCAGAAACTGGTTGAGAAATCGCAGCTAAACTATCAGCATAAAACTTCATCTTTGTAAGATAATCAAGGATATTTAAAGCACCCTTCTTGGTGTTTACTAACTGCAGCTGGAGCTGCATCATACGAGCTTGAGAGTTGGAAGCAAAAATCCTCTCCAGTCTTTGCCATGCCTCTTGAGAGGTCGTCACTCCAAGCATCTGAGTGTGCACGCTTTGCGACAAAGAGGACAATATACCACTAAGCAGCAGTTGATCCTTCTGTTGCCAGGTCAAAAACTCTGGGTTAGCATCTTGAATAGCTTCAGTTGTATTAGGTAGCAGTACCTCAATCGTAGCAGGTGGGCAAGGATGTGTTCCGTCCAGAAAACCCATGTAACCATGGCCGCGAACAAAAGCCATGATTTGAGATTTCCACAGCAAGTAGTTACCTTCATCCAATTTGATAGTTAGTATGTGATTGAAGTTGAACAAGGAAGAAGCCATGGAACTGATTTAAAACAAATAAAGATGATCCCAAGATTGATAACCCTAAGTTATCTCGATACTATATCAGACTATATAGAACGATGGTTTATTTTTTCCTTGAATGATCGGGAGAGGTCAGCCCTTCTCTATTTATCGTTACAGAGTTTATACACAATGAATGCACAATGAATGCATATCATACAAAATCTACATATTACAGGAAACAGGATAGCTATGTATCTTTGGCAGAATATTCTTGTGACGACACAATATCTTGGACAACTGGTGATGTCGACACAATATCCTTGACAGAGAAAATATGTTGAAGGATGTCAACTCAGTTTATTAAAAGTATATAGTCATTGACGAATGAAGTGAGGCTACATTAGTTTGTAATACAACTGATTAATTTGCTAAAAAAATTATAAATCTATCATGGGCCTCGTGGCATATATTACTTCCTATAGTATAGGTCCATGAGCTACCAAAACAACAGACGTGTTCAATTAAATGTCAAAATCAACCAAAAGAACTAGCAAATAACATCACAAACCAGAATTAACCAAACTGTAAATTTGAGAACAGAAAGAGAATGGCAAAAATAACTACTTATAAAGGAAGATGCATTAAAAAGATGTTGTCTACATTCTATATACTCATTTGTTTAAATGAGTGTGACAATGGTTCAATGATGAAGAAAAGGTTGCATATCTTCCAATAAGAAAAATAATCCTTCTTGAAAAGACAAATGTGCCACCAATACCAAGAAAGGTTGGTCCCAATTCATTCCTTGGTCACAATCTATGAATATATCAGTAAAACAGAACAAAGAAAATTACTCATAGTCTGAATACCAAATAACCTCCAATAACAGAATTTATAAACTACATGGAGTCTTGTTCAATAACCATTATGGATATCCAAGGATTGTTGTTACATGCTAAACCGTAAGAAATTTAATCGATTGAAGATTACCTCCTGAAACCAATAAGTTGCCAGGAAATACTTCTCTTCCTGGAATGCTTATCTTCCTTTTGATTTTGCCTGATGAAATTTCTCCTTCTCATAGACTCCCCTCTGCCAAATATTATCAAAATTTTGATAAATTCCCATCAAAACTGAGACTTCCACCACATTCAAAGCTCTGAACTGGTGGTGAATGCATACAAGGATAAGAGATGTGAAATGGTTTAGTATGCGTCAAAGCTGACCTGCCTAAGTCTGAGCCTGACCTGATACGAATGAGCCACACTCATTGGATATCCTGTGTTCATGTTTGCAAGGCAATAAACATTCCTAGAACTATGTTCATATTCAACTTGAAAGTGTATGTACGTAGCTATCTTAGAAAGCATGAGCGTGGTTCCATTATGGAGTGCACGAGCCTCGAACTCGACGACACACCGTCATACTCTACAGGTAAGCGATTAGTTGAGGCAATAACATCATATAAAGACTAGTATGTGGCATGAGCCGTCTCATGGTACCACACCTGCTTCCGAATCATCTACAGTTGAGGTAATGTTTAAGAGGAAGAAGTTAGGGTCTGATCTGTTGATGTGATTGATTATGAATGAAGTTTTAGAAGATTGGATAAGGAATTTGGTGAAGTTGCAAAACTGAAATCAACAAAGAAAAGGGGATCTGGGATTGATTGATTAAATGGGTTTTGCTGGTTGTGTTCGAAGAATCGGGAGCTCGAGATGATGTAGAAGTTTGGGTTGTATTTTAACTCAAGAGAGCCAGGAAAGAAGAATTTCTTACATCCCCTCTTTTCTCTGTCCAAGAGATGTTGTTGTTGTGGTTGATTGTGACAGTAAATGATGATGAATGAGTCTAGTTTATAATTCCTGGAAGAAGTGGAGTTATTGGGCTGTGTTGAAAGTGAAATTGCAGGAATTGGAGAGCTGAAGGAGATGGTTTCTCAACATACAACAACACCATCAGGTAGTGTATATCAACTGTTCGACAGAAAAGCTGAACCATCATCTTATTACCACCTAGTTCGCAGCTGTTACAATGGTTGTTGCTATGGGCATTGTTGATTATCTGGGTCGTGTAAGAAGAGGAGAAGAAACAAATGCTGCTGCAGATGTTTGTGTGGGTTTTGTGTGTTGTTGCCGTGGGTTTGAAAACAACAAGATATCGAAGGATACATGTTGTCTATGGTGAGGGTTTGGTACAGTTCTGGAAGTGAGAAAAGAAGGAAGAAAAGGGTGCAGAGTGATTCGCAAATTTGGTTAGTGTTGTGGAAGATTTGGTCAAGGCTAAACAACAAGAACATAACCAGCTGCAGCTGCTTGACCGCACCGTTTCCTTGCTAGTTTGTTGTGCGTTTGTGTGATGAGTACAAGGGTTGTTTGCAGCGGATGTGGCGTTAATTAAAAGCCAGTAGGGTGAGCTAACTTGGGTACCAATTTGTTTCAACATCAGATAGAGTTTGGGTCCTTTAAAATAGCTAAGAAAGAGTGTAGTTGTCGTCAGTTTTATGAGATGAATGGTTGCAGATTGGTGGTGTTTAATGTTTGTATCGAACAAGGATTGTTGGAGGCGGTTTATGGTGCGACATTACAGGGTTTAGCACATCAGGTTTTGACATAAGAAGCATTATTAATGGCAGCTTGGTTTGCTGCCAGGATTTGACTTGAATCTATGATGTTTTATTCTACGTCTGCAACAATGGATATGAGGGTGTGCTTGTTGTCCGAGATTGAAGAGTCTGATTTTTGTCGAGATATAGATGGGGAGATGTGAAGTTGGTGGCTAGTCATGCATGACACATTGTTATGACTGCATAACATGTCAAGATCAGATTTGGTTTTTAGTCTGTTGGGTGTTGTTTTAAGTTGTTATGCAGTTATGAAAATGGATGCATAACCTGTTATGCATCTACAAAATTTGTTGCATAACTTGTTATGCAGTCCAGAAAACGGTTGCATAACATGTTATGCATCAACTTTTTCGTCACTATTGAAACCAACAAAAACAAAGACTGCACAACTTGTCATGCACCTACAATAATATCTGCATAACATGTTATGCAGTCGTGAAAATTGATGCATAACCTGTTATCCATCCGAAAATATGGCTGCATAATGCATTATGCATCGAGAAATTTGTTGCACAATATTTTATGCATCGAGAAAATAGATGCATAACCTGTATGCATCCGAAAATATGTTTGCATAATGCATTAGGCATCAATTTTTTATGTATGCACTAAAATCAACCAAAACAATGACTACATAACTTGTTATAGATGCATAACAAATAACTTTGTTATGCATATGCATAATTTGTTATGTAGTCGAGAAAATGGTTGCATAATTCGTTATGCGTCTGCAGAATGTGTTATGCATCTTTTTTGGCGGCTGCATAATGGTTATGTAGTCAGTTTTCGAAATTTTGCCTAAAATGATGATCACCTCCGATTTTTTCGTGAAAAACAAAAATTTAATATTTTGTTTGTACTCGTTGCGTAGCTCTCTTAAAAAGAATTCCAACAATATAAAATTTGTAAAATTCCAAGGCGCGGATTTTTAGATATGTTATATCCAAGTTGCGTTTCCAATTATACCCCTGATGCATAACCCGTCATGCGGATGCATAATCCGTCATGCATACATTTTTAATAATTTCATATAATTATGGGTGTCACGGTACCTAAAATTAATTGTGGGCATGAAAATAAGAATATTTGTTTATTCTGGATCTCCTCCTAATTTTCCCTTTACTTTACAAGACAGTTGGCCAACCTTGTCAACTAGCCCAACTTCTCATTGAAAATTTGGATTAACTGGTCTTAAATTTGGACTAAACTGTTTCGACAGGGAAATTTTGGATTAAAGAGTATTGGGATTGGAGGGACAGGAATAAAACGTTCAAAGCCTACAGGCCCAACAGGGTTCCACCTGATAAATCCCAGGCTAATCGGATTTCGAGTCTCGTATAAATCCCCTTTGCTTTTATCTTTCAGAAACCCTAGTCTTTTTTTCTTCTTCGCACTTCTGTTTGTTGGATGTTTTGTTGATTTGAGGTTGAATGATGTGTCCCGATGAGGAAGCGAACCCAAAAGATAGGAAGTGCCGTATGACACTCTTAAACGCAGCAGCTTGATTTCGTTTCTTCCTATTAAACCAAGAAACTTCTATTGAGATTCGGACCAATTTTGATCTGATTTCCAAAGAATTCTTCCGATTTCAGATCATTGCAAGTTCAATTTCATTAGATTAGTATTGGCGGTGGTGGTTGTTTCGATTCTTCCTGCTGTGTGTATGATTTGGAAAGGGAATCGGAGGGTATTTCTATCTCTATTTTTTTGTTGATTTTCTCTAGTTTTCTTTTGATAGGAATTGTATTTGTTCATTAGAATCTTAATTTGGTCCTGTTTAGGGGTTTCATTGTTGATTATTGATGCTTGTATATTTGTACGATGATATCGCTGGAAAAGAATACCAAATTAGGTGAGAGGAAATACCATCATGTTTTGTGAGTATGAACAAAATCAGCAGCAGCATAGATCAGGATTCAAGTTATTGTAAATTGATGTTTGTATTCACCTGGCGTGATGATATTCCTTCCATCTTAATGTGTATATTTCTAGTGTATCTGATTTTCAGTGATCTGTTTAGGGACTTGTATGATATCGACGGGGGAGATTTTGGCAAAAATTCTCTCCTTCATTGTTTGGACCAAACCAATTATGTTTGTAAAATCCATTTGAAAACGTAGTAGAAAAAACTTGAGATGTTGATAGTCGAAAGATCTCCATCTCAGGTGGTCTCATATTCCATTGCCTTGGGGAGCTGTGTTGTGGCCATTACCTCTTGGGACTGGCCATGAGACATACATTTATTCAGTAATTTATTTACCTGGTTTGGTATATATAGCCTATGAAGATATAGAATTATAAAGAACACCATCTTTCGGGACTGAATGGCGTAATGCCTTGGTGACACATTCTGCAATTCTGAGGCTTGTAGGTTCAGATTCATTGTTCACGTTCTTAATTTTATTGGCAACCAGTAACAAAGTGCTTGGTATTCAACTATCCTGCTGGCTTGTTCAACTATTGAATCCGAATCTGTGTTAGATTATGAGTGCATGTTTTATGTTTTAGTATATGATCATAAATGGCTATGATTACAAATACCCGCGCTTCTGAGAGTTATCTATGAAAGGTAAAGATGGTTGAATTTCTTGATATGAGCCATATTTTACAAATTTATAGACTAAATGATCTAAGATATTTTGTACAGTTATGTTACTGAATTAATGGTGAAATTGGGCTGTGATGATCACTACACAGCTTTATGCCAGTTCTGCTTCAGAAAATTCTTGATAGAGAGAGCTGAATATGTCTGAGCCTAGTTTTGTTTATCTTTTTATGGATGGATTTATATGAAATTTTTGTAAAGATTTATGAGTACTATATGAGCAGAGCCTATGATGATGTTATCCAATTAGTTGAGATGTAGTGGAACTGAGACCGTGTTTACATGGAGAACCCCTTGGGGAAACTATATTCGTATGACAAGAAAACTGAGGCATTATTGCATTTTTCATACTCATTTGGCATGAAATTCTTTTTCTTTTTTTTTTTGCGAGTTTTTGCTCTTGTTAATTGTTTAGTTTACACCTGTCATGGAGACTCATTGTGTGTGCTGTCTGGCATGAGCTTCTTCTTTCGTTAACAAGTCCGGTGTCTACTTCTTGGTGGTAGTAGTTTAGTTTACTCCTGTATTACGTATTGAGTTTCAACTATTCTCCATGTCCTGATAGCTGGTGTGTTTGGATAACTGTTGGACATGAAGACTGAAACAACTCATAGAGTGTGTGTTGTCTAGCTGAAGCTTATTCTTTTATAATTAATGAGACTGGTGTCTAATAACAGCATTACATTTTCTAAGTCGAAATTCTTGACTAAAAGCTTTATTTGTTGATGTACCATAAGCTATAACTCCTAGGTATGCTCCATCTGCATCTTGTTGTGTTTGTGTTCTGTACTTATTGTGTTCCGTTGAATCTTGTTGTGCTTTCAAGTGACGGTTCGATATGATTATTCTTATGAATATGCTGCAGCACTGGGAATTTGCTAGGACTTTCCCTTTGTAAGATGGTTTTTAGGCGGCTTCAACTGATCATTCTCCTGTCTTATGTGATCTTCCTAAGTTCCTTAGAATTTTGTTTTCCCTCTCCGTCCATAATAGTAAAACCATTAAAGTTGGGTAGGATGGTAGTTATATTTGATGGCGAGCATCAGAATCCCCCTAGTTACAGGACCAATTTTTCCAGGTGGCTTGAAAACATCTTCATCATACTTATTATTTTTGTCTATTGCTCTCGCATTCATCTCCACCACACATGCTCTTTATAACTGAAGTTCCGTTTTTCTTTTTTCTTCGTTTTTCGAAATTAGTTAAGATTTTATGAGATTGGGGTTGCGATGATTATAAAAATTCCTCGTACAGAACGCTAAATTGCATGATAGACTCTATCTACCCATAGAATATGAGCTTCCCTATCAAATCTTAACTTAATTTTTTGTGTCTCTTTAGTTTTCTTATAATTGTTCTTTACGCACAAGCATTATGGAATGATGAATAATACAGTAGTACATTTGGGATTCAACTGCCTGACGAATTGAAATTTGTTATGGACAATGGATATGCCTCTTCAGGCAGGCAGCTTAAATGAGCCATTTGATTTGATTTTGATGCAGAACATTGAACCTAAAACTGAGAGTATCCTCTGGTTCGAGAGTACTCCAGTAGGTAGATATGTGATGCTGAACATGGCTAGTGATGCCTATGATGATGTCATCCAATTAGTTGAGGTGTAGTGGAACTGAGACCCTGTTTACAGGGAGAAGAACCCCTTTGAGAAACTGTATTCGCATGACAATAATGGATCTGACTGAAGCACTATGGCATTTTTCACACTGATTTGGCCTGGCCTGTAGTACTTTTTTTTGTTATGTTTTTTTTTGCTCTTGTAGCATGTTTTGAGTTTCAACTTTCACCTGTTCTTCACGTTTTGAGTGTGTGTTGTCTTCCAGAAGCTTTTTCTTTCGTAATTAACAAGACTGGAGTTTAATAACAGCACCACATTTTCTTAGTCAAAAGGTTTCTCCTCGACTTTCAATAGGTTTGTCTGTATTTTGATAATCCTGATGAGGAAGCGAACCCAAAAGATAGGAAGTGCCATATGACACTCTTAAATGCAGCAGCTTGATTTCGTTTCTTCCTATTAAACCAAGAAACTTCTTTTGAAATTCGGACGGATCTTGATCTGTTTGATTAAGAATTTCCCAAGAATTCTTTCGATTCCAGATCATTGCAAGTCCAATCTCCTAAGATTAGTATCAGCGGTGGTGGTTGTTTCGATTCTTTCTGCTGTGTGTATGATTTGGAAAGGGAATCTGAGGGTATTTATCTTCTGATTTTTTTCTCTAATTTTCATTTGCTGTGATTTGTTTCCGCCTGTACTTTTTTTTAATGATCTTTTGCTACTTCTTGGTAATTGTTTAGTTAACTCCTATATAACGTTCAAAGTTTCAACTTTTGTTTTTGACGGGGGAGATTTTGGCAAAAATTCTCTCTTTCATAGATTGAAGTATTGAAGTGAACCAGTTATGTTCGTAAAATCCATTTGTAAACGTCGTAAAAAAAACTTGAGATGTTGACGGTTGAAAAATCTCTATTTTAAGTGGTCTCATATTCCATTGCTGGGGTGCTGCTTTGTGGCCATTACCTCTTGGGACTGGCCATGAGACTTACATTTTCTTATGTTATTTGTTATTTAATGGTAGTTTAGATGCCTATGAGGATATCAGATATAAAGAACACCATCTTTCGGGACTGAATGGCATAACGCCTTGGTGACACATTCTGCAATTCTGAGGCTTATAACTTAAATTTTATTCCCCATCTTTTTTATGCATTGTCTAGCTTGTCTGTTAGGCTTGAGGTTATATATTTCCTATACCTCTTATACATCCAACATCCATTTAGTCTGGACGAGGTTGATTGTAGTCATTGAAGCTGTATCATGATATACTGCTTTTTTTGGCTGGATTGTTGACGAGACAGTGGAAGAAGAAACATGAATCCATTCTTTAACACAAATTGCTTCTTGGCTATTCTTGATTGAATATTGATGCCAAAGAATGGATCTATGTTTTTCTTCCACTGTTTAAATGGCACCACACAGTTATTGAGCTTGCTCAGGAAACACAAAGATACCGCCACACAGTTGTTGAGCTTGCTCAGTCATAGAGGCAAATATGAAAATTGGTGCGGTTACACGTGGGGTGTTACTTATTTCGATAACTCTGGCTGCATTTTTAACTATTGAATCTAAATTTGTGTTACATCATGAGTACATGTCTGATGTTTTGGTCTTTGATTATAAAATTGGCTATGATTACGAAATACCTGCTTCTGAAGATTAATGAGTTTAATCAGTAGAGAAGCCTATGATGATGTTATCCAGTTAGTTGAGATGTAGTGGAACTGAAACCCTGTTTACAGTGAGAACCCCTTGGGGAAACTGTATTCATATGACCATAATGGATCTAAACTTAGGCATTATGGCATTTTTCATAATGATTTGGCCTGTAATACTTTTATTTTTCCTCTGGAGTTCTTGTTACATCTTGGTAATTGTTTAAGTTTACTCCTGTATTACGCTTTGAGTTTCCACCTTCAACTATTCTCCTTGTCCTGTTAAATGATGTGTTCGGATAACTGGTGGACATGGAGACTGAAACAACTGTCAGATATTCTTACAAAGGCCATATCGAATAATATATTTAATGATTCACTTATCAAGTTGGGAATTTGTGATAATGTCCATTTCGGTTGTCGGCACCACCAGCATGCTATAAAAATATGACTCTAAGTAGAATGGGGGAATTCATATTAAAAAGAACTAACTTTGGCCTTTAATGGCTTGAAAGAGCGAACAATCACTTTGATTTCGGTTGAGCCGATACAGTATATTTCAGTAAGTCTAGATTATCCGGGATGAAATCCTAGAAATTTCACCGCGTGATACAAAAAATGAAGGGCCACAATATATAAAACCCCGCCCCCTATTTTTCTCCCGGTGGTCTCCGCGGCTTCCTCTCTGTCGGTGCATTTTACTCGGTAGTCTGTAGAATTAAGATCTTGACGTCATCATTTCAACGATTGATTAAAAATCGAAAAATGAGTCATTTGTCCAAATATTTTTAAATCACGGTTCAAATGGACGAGTAAAAAATAGTTTGGGTGAAATGGTCAAAAAGAAAAATAGCAAGGATAAATCTGGACTCATCTTAACTTAAATTTAAAAAATAGTAAGGATGAAACTGGATACATCCTGTGTAAATTAAAAATAAGAAAAAATATTTGAAAATGGGCACGATGAAACTGCTTACAACTTGCCTATTTTTACATTTTTATCCATTTAAACAGTATCAAAATCTAACTGTCCATTTCACCAGAAATTGTTGATTTTGATCTTTTTAACCAATTTTGTGATAAAAAAATGGTGACTTCATCACGTGGGCATCAACATCATCGTCCTTTTAGATAAAAATATGATATTCCCCTTCGATTGTTCTCACCCGCATTAATCGGCCTCTTATCCAATGTACATATACGTATGGACGCTAGAAATTCTTGATATGGTCGAGTCAGTGTGGTCCAAAGTTTTAACACTCAAAAAATCCAACCACGGAGACGAATGTAGCTAACTGACCCAAGAAAATTCAACCAAAAGTTTACATGAAAGAGAGTCAAATGAACGATCGTACTGTCGCAAGTTGGTGTTAGTATTAATAACAGTATAGAAAAGAAAAATATTGCAAGAAAAAAATATACAGCTTGCTAGGTGCTAGTTGCTAACCACCACTTGCAAATAAATAAGGTACCACCACCTCTAAATAAATGGAAATAGTGACCACTCAAAGACTGGCTGCACTGAGTCAATACTGAAAATGAAGTCTTTTGTCTGAGAAGATGATATATTGACAGTAAATAATCTAAGAAAACGAGTATACAAATGATCTGATTTCTTTTAATGGCATCATTTTTTGCTAATCCCAATTAGGGTAATTCCTTTCGCGGTAAAGATCAATATATGAAATAAGTTATACCCTATAAAGAAATAAATCCATTATCCTAGAGGAATGTAATGGATGTATGCTTCTCCTAGTATCATTTCTGTTCAACTAGCCGAGGATGCTAACTAACTATGTTCTTCTTTAACTATCAATACAATTTTTCCACTTTCAAAAAAAATAAAAAAATGTAATGAATTAACTTAATCATCAGACCCTATTATGCTTTCCTGTGGGATCACGATTCTCAGAAGGTTCACCGTTCCTGTACGGTTTAAATTTGTGACATAAAAGGTTGGGAGCAAAACTTAGGAGCTATGAAGTAGGAGATAGAAAACATATACGATTAGTAGTTACTAGTTAGTACTTAGGGTAATGGCCTGTTATACCAAAGTGAAGAGTAAAAGTTTTTCGTCGAATGGAAATTGTACTGACTAGATAAGAAGGTAAACTTCCACCAGTCTATATAACGGAGTAGAGAAGCATGTTTAAGTTCATACCAAAACTTAGAAATGTCGAGTGTTATGGGGAAAAAAGGAGGCAAGAGAGCCTCAAATTCAATGGCTTTCTTATTTACTGCTAGTGCTCTTCTGCTGGTAGTACTAGTCTCTTTGAGTTTTCCATCTCCAGCTGATGCATTCGGGAGAGTCCCTAATTTTAAGCTCAAATCTCCTTCACCACCACCAAAGAAGCCAATTTATATGCCTCCGACACCAACAAAGAAGCCAATCTATGTGCCTTCAACACCACCTAAGAAATCTCCACCACCAGTACCAAAGAAGCCACATCATTATGTGCCTTCAAAACCACCAAATAAGCCAGTAAATCCTATGAAGCCAAAATCCCCTCCACCATATCAGCCAGACCTAACCACTGACGGATTCAATTTTCCAGGAATACCCAGGAAAAAACCAAGAGTACCAGTAAGACGACGAAATTATCCACCACCACCACCTCGTGACTAAGAAAGGTTTGGGTTATTAGTTTGAGTCCATAATGGCCGACAGACTTCGCATATATATTTGGCCGACTTCATTGATGATTTCTTTTCATAGTTATTTTATCAAGTCAATCTCTTATCTTTATAATATGTAATGCACTATGCATCTTTCCATTTGGTCATCATCTAAACCAAACTTTGTCCGGAATGGAAGATGATATTTGAATAATGAAAATTTTCTATTTTAAATAAAACCTGTGTGAACCAAATCATAAGATCAATTGCAAGAGATTTTTCTAATACATCTATCACTACCAGTTATAGAGTAAATACGACTTCAAACACATTCCGCACAAAATCCTGGTTATGACAAATTTAAATACGGCTTAAAAATTTTAATACCTGCCGGATTCTGAAAGTCTCAATCAAACACTCTTCTTGCTGCTAATGCCTTTCATGGCTTTGGTCATGTACGTTTTGTCTCAAACGCTTGAAAACTACAGTGTGTTGAAACCCTTGGAAATTTTCGTAACCGGTTCATGATTTTGGATAAAGAGTTTAGTGTAAATCCTCTTCTAATAATCAACAGTATTAGGAAATAATATATGAGAGTCTATATTTAGGAGATATGCACATTAAGTTGTGAGAGTTATATTAGGAAAGTGTCTATGTTTAGAGTTTGATCTTAGTTAGGAAAGTACCTTGAGTGGTCGTCAAGTTTGTGAACAATATAAATAGGCTGTTGAGCCATGAAAGTTGATACACCGAATTTGATTATCAATGTAGTCTTTTATGCTTCCGCGTTTATGCTCTCCTCTCTCTTGCTCGATCCTTAACATGGTATCAGAGCAAGGTGAGAGGGAGAGAGGAGAGGAAGAGAGTTAGAGAAGTTTTCATCGTTTTCGTTTTAAGGTTTATGAGAAAGTCGTTAAAAAAAAAAAAACAA
>NC_039362.1:183639123-183640269 GCF_003573695.1 Papaver somniferum | reverse complement strand
AAAAAAAAAAAAAAAAAAAAAAAAAAAAAAGTTGTTGTTGCTGGAATATTCGTTTGCAAGCAAGGCAGTAATTGAGATGGGTGAACGTGATGAGAGATGCTGATGCTCGAGCTGGTGATGAATGCCGACGATTTGGTGTTTGATCACGATTACATAGAAAGAGAGATCGAACTGATGATGAAGATGAGCAAGAAACATGGCGGTTTAGTATCTGCAAAGATTGTTTCAAAGATTACTGAAGATTTGTTTGCTGTCATTAATGGTGGAGAGTTACTAAGGAAGAAGAGACACCATCTGGTGTTTCAGATGGGTTCGGTGTGAAGAGTTTGAAGGCAGGTTGGTCGTAAAGGTCAGGTTCTTTACTTGTTCGGATTTTGGACCTTGAGTGCGTTAAGGAAAGAAAAAGTGTTATTGAAGGTTTGTTACAGTTTGTGATGTGTTACAAATATTAGTGTTACAGTTGCAGAAGAACTGTTGCTGTCGAACTGTTACAGAAGTGTTACAGATTGTGAGTAAGTGTGACAATGGTGATATAACAGTAAACAAGTGTGATAGTTTCTGTTAGAGGTGTTGCAGAAAGCTGTTCAACATGTTGGAAGAAGTGAAGTGTGGTTGAAGAGTTTGTGGCAGAAACTTAGAGAACCTACAAAGTGTGGCAGACTTTGTAAAGACGACAAGATTGTGAGAGAATCTTGAAGAACAAAGAAGTGTGAAGGTTTCGCGAGAAGTGCGTGACTGGAACAAGAGAGAAGAAGAAACAACATTCATGTTGTGAAGAAAGAAAAAAAAAAAAAACAATCACCAAGAGGTGATGAGAAAAAGAACAACAATAATAGGTTGAAATCCTATGAGTTGTCGAGAGAGTACAAAAAGTATTCTATCGAAGAAACCAAGAAACCAAGAGTACAAGAAGTATTCTACGAAGAGGACCGAAAGATGTCCTTAAACTACGAAGAGGACCGAAAGATGTCCTTAAACTAAGAAAATGGGACCGAAAGCGTAATGTCCTTAAACTATGAAGGGGACCGAAACGTCCTTAAACTACGAAGAGGACCGAGGACCGAAAGATGTCCTTAAACTAAGAAAATGGGACCGAAAGCGTAATGTCCTTAAACTATGAAGGGGACCGAAACGTCCTTAAACTAC
>NC_039362.1:183627351-183638883 GCF_003573695.1 Papaver somniferum | reverse complement strand
AAAACCGAAGTTAAATTTCTTTGGTCCAAGATGGGCATTCGTGATCTACATGCTCCATCTTGAGGGAGGGTATTAGGAAATAATATATGAGAGTCTATATTTAGGAGATATGCACATTAAGTTGTGAGAGTTATATTAGGAAAGTGTCTATGTTTAGAGTTTGATCTTAGTTAGGAAAGTACCTTGAGTGGTCGTCAAGTTTGTGAACAATATAAATAGGCTGTTGAGCCATGAAAATTAATAAACCGAATTATTATCAATGTAGTCTATTGCTTCCGCGCGTTTAGGCTCTCCTCTCTCTTGCTCGATCCTTAACAAACAGTTCCAGGACTCGAGCATGCTTCAAAATCAGTTTGACCAACCTCATCTCGTCAGGAAACATCTTAAAATTTCGAAATTCGATTGACTTGAGGCGTAGCAAAACACGGTGAGGTGCTGTATCGAACGTCAACTCGTCCCCCTTGACTCGTTGATCCGTAGAAACCTGAAACCGATGTTGTGAGTTGAGCCAAAGGTGTTAGGATAATATATTAGTAACAACCGAACAAAGAACCTAATGATACAAATTGCAGAACTTGTTTTTAGTTGGATTTAGATACTGCTATTACCTTATCGTTGACTAGTGATTCCAAATTTGGTGAGAAATGTGTTAGAAATATTATCTCTATATATATTATCTTATTCTGTTGGAGATATTATACGATTCTATATTTTGTTTTATCCTGTTTCCTTAGGCATGTATATTCTCCATTATATTGTAATATTTTGTTTCCTTGTATTTCTCTGTTCGTGGGATTAGAACAGTCTGTATGTATCTCTTTGATTATCAAGTAATACAATTCAATTCCCAAAATATACATGCCATGACTATTTTTGTCATGGTATCAGAGCTAGGTAAGATCTGAAAACCATCTTCTGCTGCAACACAACTCTGAGATACCAAATACCATTAGCCTTGCACTGTTATCTATCTACTTGCCTTTCGCCTTCTATCTTATCAACAACAGAAACCCTAGCTGCAAATATTTATCTGCGTCTTCTTCTTTTTCTCCTTCAATCCGTTTCTGTACAATTTGATGGAACCAATTATAATCATTGGTCCTTTCTTATGAGAAGTTTTCTCAAAGGTAAAGGAATGTGGAAATATATTGATGGTAAAACCAAACGTCCCAACACGGCTGAATCGAGTGGACAAACAAAAGATAAGGAGCCAACAAAAGATAAGGAGCCAACAAAAGATAAGGAGACTGTAGGAGAAAGTATGGAGGACTGGGAAATCAATAACCACAAGATACTCACATGGATTAGCAACACCGTGATAACATCCATAAGCATCCAACTCACCAGGTTTGAGACTTCCAAAGAAGCGTGGGATCTTCTCTCCAAAAGGTATACTCAAATTAACTTTTCTCAACGTTATAAGATTGAACAGGATATCAGATCCATGAAACAACAACATAATCAGTCCATTTCTGACTTTCATTCTGAGATGTCAGTTATATGGAATCAGTTGGCTCTTATGGAACCTAACTGGACAGTAGATATTGAGTTATGGGAAAAATATAGGTAAGAGTCACGACTAGTTCAACTATTAATGGCATTGAGAGATGAATTTGAGACTGTTATAGCATCCATTCTCCATCGATCACCTCTACCAACTGTAGAAACTGCACTTTCTGAACTCATTACTGAAGAAACTAGGAAAAGGATCAAACCTGATATTCCCACAGTACTAGCAGTTCCTTCACGAACAAACTTTGGCAATCACTTCAGCTATCAAAAAAATCATCGTGATACAACCCAAGGCATGTGTCATAACTTCAAGAAACCAGGACATATAGCACAAAATTGCACTTTACCACCTAGCACAACAACAACAAATTTGTCACAAGGTTCAACCTCACAACCCCATTGCAATTACTGCAAAGAACCTGGAAATACTGTAAGTAACTGCACATCTCCATCATCTCGGAATATGAGAGAGAAAAGAAGGTTAAATGCAGCTGCATATACCCATGCTCCATCCATCTTGGCAACACCTGCGATTGAGAAAAGTTATGAATCAGCAACACCCACTCCAACCAACCTAGCTGATATTCAAGAGATGCTCAACCAAGCACTTTCAATTGGTATAATCCTTCGGCAGCTACTGCTCTCTCAGCTCCAACAGGTATTCTTTCAACTGGCTGGTTTCTTGACTCAGGTGCTTCAAGTCATATGACTTTTGATTCAACATTGTTTGAGAATAAACATCCAATTGTTATCCCCAATATTCACACAGCAGATGGATCAGAAATAACTGCTAGTCATATTGGTAAAGTTAAAGTTTCAGATAAGATATGCGTGTCTGATGTGCTTCTTGTGCCAAAGATTAGAATGAATCTTATATCAATTGGACAACTGTGTAATCAAGGGTTTAATATTTTCTTCTTTCCTTCTGGTTGTGTGATACAGGATTCCAGAACGGGGAAGCTAGCTGGGATAGGCCGTAGAGTTGTTCGTCTATATCTCCTTGAAACTCTCACAGTTCCTCAGCAATTTAAGAATAAAACAGTTGCTGCATCTGCACCTATTTTTCCTTCAACTGTCTCTCCTCTTATGTCTTGGCATTCCAAGTTAGGACATATTTCCTTTTCTCGTCTCACATATATGATTAGTAAAGGATTATTAGGATCTATTCAAGTAGAGAAAGAACCTTATTGCGTTGCATGTAAGTTGGGAAAACAACCAGCTCTTCTTTTTCAAAATAGCACTACATTATCCACTGCACCTTTTGATCTTATTCATTCAGATGTTTGGGGAAAATCTCTCGTTGCAACTAAGGGAGGGGCATTATATTATGTGATTTTCATTGATGATTATACTCATTTTACATGGATATACTTATTCAACTCAAGATCAGATTTCCTAAAACTATATACTGATTATTCTAGGATGATTAAAACTCAGTTTGGAAAATCTATCAAAACTTTTCGTGTTGACCAGGAAGGAGAGTATATATCAAATCCTTTAAAGAGTTTCTCAAAACCGAAGGTACTCAACTTCAGTTATCATGTACAGAAACCCCAAAACAAAACGGAATTGCAGAGAGAAAACATCGTCACATCATTGAAACAGTAAGAACTCAACTTCTCTCTGCATCTGTTCCTTCAAATTTTTGGGGTGAATCAGTTCTTACTGCAGTTTACACCATCAACCGTATCCCAACTGCTGTCATAGGAGGAATATCACCATATGAAAGCGTTTATGGTAAGCCAACAAATTACTCTGAACTTCGTTGGGTGTGCTCATGCTCGTTTGTAAAATCATAGACGAAATTATTACTGGTGTATGTATATATCTAATTTTTAAAATAAGAGTTCTTTATTTCCCATTTGTAAAGTGTTGGTTATAGTTGGTGTGTTGTTTTTCCACCCGTATATACTGGAAAAAATCAAAATAATCTACGTACTTTTAAGGATTAAAATCAACAAAATATACGTACTTTTAAGGATTAAAATCAACAAAATTTAATTAGTGCTAAGGTTTCCAAAAAAAATCAAAAAATTCCTATTATTCAAATTAAAAAAGGAAAATAATAATAATAATTTTTTTTGGTAATCGACTTTAATAGGTTAATTAAATTGAGGATAGATTAGTTATTACCAAAAATATGAGGATAACAAATTTTGAGGTTTAATACTTCATGATCCTATCTTGTCATTTTGTCATCCTTAAACTGTCCCCCGCTGCAGCCCCAGTAACAAAATTATTTTCGATATCCAAGGCTCATACGAACGTTCGCAGCGTCCTAAGAGTCAATTGGAGACAGCCCACGAGTTGATCTCATGCCGAAAGTAGTAAAAGCCGATCCCTAAATTTTTCACAGAAAGATAATCTTTTTTATTTTAGAAGTTGTACTGAAATTGTCTTTCTAAATAACTTATGACCTTTTTATTTCTAGCTATAACAACGTAATTTCTTAAGTTGTATATACACAGTTATAAAAGTTGGGATGGACTTTTACAATAAAAAAAATTGGTTTGGTGCGAAACAAAATTTTATTTTTCCATTTAATTTCTTCAATTGGTTTTTGTTTTTGATATTCAAACACTCTGTACCTAGGATTGTCATATCTCGCGGATAAATAATTAACTAAAGAATAAAAGCATGTAAATTACATTAAAATTAGTTGAAGCCTTCACCCAATCTCTAAAACTACTTACTTCAACAAAAAAAAAATCTATAATTGTGTCATGAAAAATATTAGAAGACCTTCACGTAGAGAGATATTTTCTCTTTAGTATTCTAAACCAAAATATAGATTATTCTTTTTCCAATAAATGACTTCACAAATGCGTTACTAAGGATCGAGGCAGTTTCAAAAAAGTTCCATGAAAGTTCACCATTACTATGCTAACTTTTCAAAATACAGCGTAGAGGACGCACCAACTTACAAGGTTACACTTTATCTGGTAAAAAGATTTTGTTCCCCAAATTTACCGCCAGAATATCAAAGAATAAGAATTGGGGTTTCCAGTTGGAGAAATTTCCCGAGGCAAAATAGTCTTAACTACAAATTCTCAGACGGAAAATGGGTCATTTGTCCAAATATTTTTGAAACATGGTTCTAATGGACGAGTAAAAATTAGTATGGGTGAAATTGACACCAAAAAAATAGCAAGAAGGAAACTGGATTCATCCTGGGGATAACTGGAGTTTGGTACTCAGGTTTTGACCAACAATAGGCTTTGGTCTAACATTTGTCCAACGTTAGGCTTTGGTACATGGAATGGATGTTGACCCGCGTTGACCGTTATTGACCACACTTTAATTAATTTTAAGAAGTCAAGATTTAACTGGTCAACTACAGTCCCTTCACCATGTCTTAAATTTAAAAAATAGCGAGGATGAAACTGGATGCATCTTGATGTAATTAAAAATAAAAAAAATATTTGAAAATGGGTAGGATGAAACTGGATGCATATTTATGTTAGTCACTGGAGATAAATTACAACAAACTTAGGTTGGACACTATTCACGTCCAGCAACAATATGTCTAGCGACTGATTTCGTTTTTATCTTTACATTTCAAGAAATATTCGTCTTAATATATAATTCGTTCGACTTTGTTGAATATGCATGCTAGAATTACATATATATGTCGACTCCAAAAATGACCCTCTCTACTGAATCGTAATTGAATTAAAGAAGATTGGTCTTCTATACCACATTTGAAGTTCGAATCGACACTGAGATTCATATTTATCGATTTCGATAATGTATCATGCTAAGTTTGAAGTCAGAACCCTCCAGGAGCTTCTTTCTTCATGGTTTATATGCCATTATACCATATTTGAAGTTGGAATCGACACTGAGATTCATATTTATCGATTTCGATTATGTATCATGCTAAGTTTGAAGTCAGAACCCTCCCGGAGCTTCGTGCTTCATGATTTATATGCCATTATACCACATTTGAAGTAGGAATCGACACCGAGATTCATATTTATCAATTTCGATGATGTATCATGCTAAGTTTGAAGTCAAAACCCTCCCGGAGCTTCGTGCTTCATAGTTTATATACCATTATACCACATTTGAAGTTCGAATCGACACTGAGATTCATATTTATCGATTTAAATGATATATCATGCTAAGTTTGAAGTCTGAACCCTCCCGGAGCTTCGTGCTTGTTGGATTATTCTTGTACCCTTTAAATATTAATTAGGATCCACATCATGACATCTTCGGCTAATCAAAATGTCTTTCGAACCTCTAAATGTTAACCAGAATCTCTGATATGATAGTTTCGACTAGTCAAAAATATTTTTGGGGTTCCTAATGTTAACTAGAATCTACTTCATGACGTTTATGACTAATCGAAATCTATTCTGGATCTCTAAATGTCAACCGAATGCTACTTCATGACATCTAAAATGTTGATTAGATTCTATATTTTGACCGCCGAATAATCAAAATCTGCTCCTGATTCTCTAAATGTTATTCAGAACCTACACCATGACCTTATACTAATCGAAATTCGAAAGAGAAACACACTTGTCTTGATCCGTACGACATTCCCAATCCCATATAGATTGGCAAAATCTAACGGCTAGTAATGAAAGAGTAAAAGTCATACGGATTAGCACTCCATCCGACGACGATTATTAGCTGAATTTGGAATCCAAGTTTTTTTGGCTCTAAAATTTGGAATCCAAAGGCATTTTGTCGCTTCAATTTTGGGGAAACGAGTTTCCCTCTTGCTTTTGCCGCCCAAAATTTCAAGTTAGGATTTGAGGTTTGGTGAAAGACTTCCACACCCAGAACTGTGGAGTCTACTTGTTATTTATATCAGAGAGTACAAAGGTTGTTACAACTAATCAACCTATTCAAGAGTTACAGATGCTATTTTAACTGAAACTAAAGACCCGTAAGACTCAATATAAACACAAAATACTCGTTCATTCATTCATACACGGAATGCTTGCTGGTTTGGTTGAGAGTCTTCAGCAGATGAGGCTCTATCCTTAACACTCCCCCTCAAGTTGTACTCAAGTTTACAAATGTGCAACTTGCCACGTAAAAGATGAAATCTTGGCGAAGGTAGACCCTTAGTAAAAAATGTGAGCTATTTGATCACGTGAACTGATGAACTGCACCATCAAACATTTTTTAGCCACCCTTTCCCTCACAAAATGGTAATCTATCTCTATATGCTTTGTTCGAGCATGGAAAACATGATTAGTGGTGGGCCCGGAGATGTGTATAATTGAAGCGATAAAAACGGGGGCCTACAGTAATACCGCAAGTGCACGGTCGTCAGTTGTAGCTCGTGCAAGTACGGGTCGATCCACAGAGATCGGGTGTGTTTTGGAAGTGATTTAGCTAATTGGGTTCCTAGATTTGCTTTGGGCTTAGAAGCCTTTTGGCTTAAATTGGGCTTGAGTACTAATGGGTTTGTTCACAATAAAATGAACTGAGCTTGGGCTCAGTTAGTCTTTGAAATGCAAATGGGCTTTGGGCCTTCGATTGAGCTTTGGGTTAAGCCCTCAGTTGATTTGGATTGGGCCTTCAACCTTAACCTAAACTGGGCTTTGAGCCTTAATGAAATGGGCCTCAGTAATGAATTTGGGCTTTGGTTTTGGTCTTCAGATGAGCTCAAATTGTGCTCTGGGCTTTTGGGCTCAATGGGATTGAGCTAACAGTGGACTGTGGCTGGACTTGAGGGTCTGTGGCTTAGTGAACTGTGGCTGCAACAGCAGCGGTAGCAGGACTGCACAGCAGAAGGGCAGCAGCAGCAGAAGAAGTGGCAGCAGAGTTGTAGCAGGAGAGTGGAGCTGCAGCAGGAGCAAGAGCTGCACAGCAAGGCCAACAGCAACAGCAAAAGGAGAAGTGCTGCAGGGCAAGTGCAACAGCAACAGCAGCACAAGGAGTGGTAAACAGTGGCTCTAGGCCAAATTGGAAGCAAACCAGAGAAGCAACAGAGTTGCAGGGCAGGGAAGAAACAACAAGGCAAAAGCAATGGAAGAACTAAACAGCAAAAACAAAACAAAAGCAAAACAAAACAAGAATGAACCAAGGCCTAAGGCCAAGGGCAGGGTTGTGGTGAAGCTAACAGAACAAACATAGAAAAGAAATTGTGGATGGGAAGTGCAGGGAGATGGATGAGAGTTTCCTTTACCTAGCCAGTTCATCTAGGTTAAGTTCTTGTCAAATATCTAGTTAACCAACCTTACAGCCTTAGCTAACCCCTAGTATTGGCTGTCTGTTTAAGACACAACCAATCACAGACTAACTAGGCAGTGGTTTACTAACTAATGTAGCTAATTAATTCCTTAGAGCCACCACTGACCCCTAGCATTAGTGGTCTTCTTACAGCACCACTAATCACAAATCAGTTGGGCACTTAGGAGTCTAACTAGCCTAAGCTATTTTAAGCTCAGCAAAAACCATCCTAATAGCTAACCATCATGGTTCAGTTGTTCTCTCACCCTAGTGGGGAATTAGAACATGTTGCAGTTAAGAGTCCTCATGGTTGTCAAGCATCAAAACTCAGAATAAGAACATGTGAGTTAAACAGGGGACTTACAAGCTCATGTGTAGAAACAAACACACAAACTAATTAAGACAAACATAACATGGATAATACAATCACACACAGAACACAACAGGATATAGCATAACATAACAAACATAACAGGAGCATAACAATTAACAGGAAACAATATTAAGCAGAACACATTATCATTTAACAGGACATGAAAGTCCTGGATGTTGGCTACTCCAAGCATGTCTTACAAAAACACCCACAATTCCCTTTTATACCCAATACATCAAATTAGGGTTATCACCCATTTTCCCAAAATGCCACAATATAACAGTACAATTAGGTTTACTGCTTATCTAATGTCATGGGTCTAATTTGAGCCCATTCCCCTACTCTAATTCTCTCCTGGTACGGTTCCAACATGAATTAGGGTTTCAAGAAAAAAACCCCAAATTACAGAGAAATTAGGAATTGAAATTGAACTCACCTAACATGTGATTTGACGAGTCTTCTTTCGACCCATTCTTCTCCTCAGTCTCCTGCTCCATTCCCATGCTTCAATTACGTCTTTCCAACTCGTCCTATTTTATTGATTTCTTCCCTAGGTTTTTAGAGAGAAATTAGGGGAGAAAACTATATAATAGGAGGCTAGAACAAAGGGGGTAATGATGGTGGAGGATAGGGGTGATGATGGTGGAAGTGTGGTGGTGAAGCGGCAGTGGCAGAGGTGGTGTTCTGGTGGTGGCAGGACATGGTGTCTCTGCAGAGGGGGTGAGGTCGATGGAGAGGAAGGAGGAGATGTTTGGTTGAGGTTAAATGATTCGGTTGCTAGGGTGTTAGGCGGGCGTATCGAGTCTTGATGTTCTGTGACTCTGAGCTGCGAGATGCAAAGATGGTAGGTAGATCGGACGGTGATGCGGAGGCAAGCGAGAAGCGACCGTCGGATGAATGGATACAACGAAACGAACGATACTTGATGGAGTTAGGTACTGTAGTGTAAGGCGGAGATATCAATCTTCGATGCACAGCAAGGAAGCGACCGTTGGATTCAACTACCATCTAATCTGAAGGCTTGGAATTTCAGCGCTGTGGTGCTTGGCAGAGACTTCAGATTTTGATGCTCTATGAAGGAGCGACCGTCGGATGCTCCTGAGAACCGATCTGATGGCTGAGAACGGAGGCGCTTTTGTGTGTAGAAAATGAGGTTGTGCGCACCATTCTTCGCGGCTTCCTTGCGTAATTTCTCCCGGCTTTTCACTACTTTTCTGCTCTTTTCGCTTCGCGACTCATCCGAACTTTATTTATTACCTAAAAATGCAAAATTAATTAATAAAAATATTTATTCTTGAAAACAATGAAAATACAGAATATGGGATAAAATGTAGAATTAATGCCCAAAAGATGAGTTAAAATGCCAACAAAAAGGGATAAATATATACAATATTTGGCACTCATCAATTAGCTGTAAGCTATGTCGCGCCCAAATTATCACACCACAACACTGGAGTCGAGATAGGAATTCCAAGTTCACGAAGCAAAGACTCAATCCAGATAATTTCAGATGTTGCAATTGCAATGCCCCTATATTCATCCCCAGTGCTGGATTTGCTGACCGTCTTTTGTTTCCTGGCACTCCACGATATCAGATTACCACCAAAATAGATACCATAACCACTAGTGGATCTACGGTCATCTAGGCCGCCAGCCCAATCAGCATCCGAGTAACCATGCAAAGAAAAGTCTTGTGAAGGACGAATATGAAGACCATAATCTACGGTGTGCTTCAGATAGCGAAGAATACGTTTAACTTGTTCCCAATGTTCAACATAAGGATTGTGCATATACTGGCATACCTTATTAACAACAACAGAAATATCAGGCCTCGTGAGATGGAGGTATTGAAGAGCACCAACAACGCTTCGATATAAGGTGCAGTCTGCAAATCGTTCACTGCCTGTCTGCCTTAATTTTAAGCTAGAAGACATTGGACTCGTCACCGGTTTTACACCATCCAGTTTAGTACGTTTGAGGAGATCTGTTATATACTTGCGCTGAGTGAGAATTACACCACCAGTTTGCTTTATAACCTCGACACCCAGAAAGAAATGAAGGTCCCCCATGTCTTTTATTGCAAACTCCCTCCCTAGTTCTTGAATGAGTTGAGCTACCTGTGAAGAGTCCGACCCTGTGACAATAATGTCATCCACATAAATCAACACATAAGTAACTGAAAGTTTGTTTCTACAAACAAAGAAGGATGTGTCTGCAACTGAACCCTTAAAGCCAAGTGTCATTAGATAGTTACTGAGCCGTGAAAACCATGCACGCGGAGCCTGCTTTAACCCATATAAAGACTTATGCAGCTTACACACATGAGATGGACGATTAGCATCTACATAACCTGCCGGTTGCTTCATATAAACCTCCTCATCCAGAGTACCATAAAGGAAAGCATTCTCAACATCTAGTTGCTTCAACGGCCATTTGTTCATGACAACAATAGAAATAACCAGGCGTATAGTACGTGGTTTTATAACAGGACTAAAGGTCTCTCCATAATCAACTCCTTCCTGTTGATTAAAACCTTTTGCCACCAGTCGAGCCTTACGTTTATCAATAGTGCCTTCAGAGTTTTGTTTTACTCGATAAACCCACTTTGAGCCAAGTACATTCATGCCAGGTTGAAAAGGAACTATTGAATATGTGCCATTTTTGATGAGGGCATTTATTTGACTATCCATAGCTGCACGCCATTCTGGAAGTTTGCATGCTTCTGAGTAACAAGTAGGTTCCATGAAATCTGATTCATTGAGGGGATGTTTAGATGCAGACAAACACAATTTTTGAACAGGCTTGTTAATACCAGATTTTGCCCTCATCAGTAATAAGAGATGTGAAATGGTTTAGTATGCGTCAAAGCTGACCTGCCTAAGTCTGAGCCTGGCCTGATACGAATGAGCCACACTCATTGGATATCCTGTGTTCATGTTTGCAAGGCAATAAATATTCCTAGAACTATGTTCATATTCAACTTGAAAGTGTATGTACGTAGCTATCTTAGAAAGCATGAGCGTGGTTCCATTATGGAGTGCACGAGCCTCGAACTCGACGACACACCGTCATACTCTACAGGTAAGTGATTAGTTGAGGCAATAACATCATATAAAGACTAGTATGTGGCATGAGCCATCTCATGGTACCATACCTGCTTCCGAGACTATCAGTAAGATGGCCATTTTAGATTTTCAAACACCTGGAGGTACTGCTGCAGGTTTATAGAATGCGGGACAACAAATTGGACACTGGAGGTGAAAAGAATGTGTATACTAGAAGGGTTGTCTTCTATAGCTCCATGAACTAATGGAGGTAATAATAAAGCTATAAATGATTTTTATCAATGCAAAAAGGAGCCAGAAGAATCCTTTAGCTAAGTTACCATGAACGCATGAAAGTAGGAAAATGTAACCAAGTATTTTTTTTTTTTTTTTTTTTTTTTTTTTTTT